>NC_053203.1:5757575-6060606 GCF_905163445.1 Pararge aegeria
TTTCACACCGCATATTTATATCGGTATTATTGGTTCGGTTGTATATATTTCTCACTATGATATCAGTGTCTTGGAGTTTCGCAATTTTTTAGTATTTCTGTTTCAATTATTAGTTAATATCTGACCACAAATAAAAATTAGTGTCCTTGATTCCCAACCGTCCAAAGGCCTAACTCATTAAATGGTGCCAGCAGGGTTTTTTCCGTCTTAGACATTCTCGCGATGTGCGTCCGTGAATCGTTTACTGTGGTGATTAGGTTGCATTTGGCTTGCAATAGGTATCGCAGATAAGGTAAATATTACGTGAGATGGTTAGATAGAGTATTATTTCATTAACACTGTTGTCAAACTAAATCTTCGGCACTCTAAACTATAGTAACATTTAACATTTGTATTACTTTTCTTAAGATCTGGAAAACAGTTCTAGCGGAGCTCTTCATCATCGTCATCAACCCATTGTCCGCCCACCATAGGACTCGGGTCACCTCCCAGAATGAGAAGGGTTTAGGTCACGCTGGCCAGGTGCAGATAGGTACCTATAATTCGCCCACGCCCTTGAGAAGTTTATGGAGAAATCTCAGTTTCATGCATGCAGGTTTTTCCTCACCATTGAAGAAAATGATTTTTATTGTTTAAATTAAACTGGGTTTTTAAAACAGCGAAAATACGCGGGCCAAGACGCAGGGAAAGTTGGTAATCAATATATACAAAGAAAAAACATTTTTTTCTCCACAAAAATAGCTTTACAAAGTTGCACCTCATATCACGTCGGTGCATCTTTTCTATGCGCAGCCGCATGTTTCAATACAGAGTATAAAAGATTAATGGCGTCCATTTATAGCGGTGTAAATTATACCCCCATATCTATCTCTGTCGCACGCGCTATAAAAACGGTGCGATCGAATAGGAGGTACACTATCTTTTGAAGGATCATCTGTTATTTTGCATTATGCGATAAATGCAAGCTTGAACAACTTTTAGTTGCTTATTTAGTTACTTTGTAAAAATAGCTCACTATTAGGAGTTGGGAAGATTTACTTTTCAGTTTTTTTATACTGACAACCGATTGGCGCAGTGCTGCTTTCTGAGTCCAAGGCTGTGGGTTCGACTCCCAAAACTGGAAAATATTTGTGTGATTTTAATGTGAATGTTTTCCAGTGTCTGGGTGCTTATGTGTATATTATAAGTATTTATGTGTATTTCATTCATAAAATATCCTTGAGTTATCTTAGTACCCATAACAAGCTACACTTACTTTTGAGCAAGATGGCGATGTGTATTTGTATATTGCTTAGGTTAGTCTATATACTAGTTAAAATAATAATACAATTAACGATCTTCAATTCTTACGTTACAGTAACAAAGGTTAAAATTACACTGCATGTAAACCTTAGTCAGCGTACGTGTTTTTTCCAATGATTATGTATGCTATATGCATGTCAGAGTAACACAACATAGTTTGTAATATCAATGGCTCATAACATATTATGAGTAATTAAACAACGATTATTGCGGTTAGTATCAGAACCGCAAAGAAAAAGGAAAAAAAAAATTATAATTCTGTTACAGTAATTTTGTAAAATAGTTAACTTTTGATAACAATAACTTGGTGTGTATATAATATTTTTAACTTGCTGTTGCCCGCAACTCCGTCCGTCTTTATTTAGGGATTTTAAAAGTCCCGCAGGAATCATTTATTTTTCCGCGTTAAAAAATAAAATGAGTACCGTCTCTGGGATGCAAACTACTTCTATGCAAAACTTCACCATAATAAGTTAAGCGGTCAAGCTAAGGATAGGTAGCAGATGCTATTTTATTAAATCCCACAGGTAAATTTTACCAGCAGCTCTTCCCGGGATAAATATTGTCCTATGTCCCGCTACATGTGTGTCAAATTCTATCAACAAAACAACAGGCACAATATCGCTTTTTTTTATTGCACTACAAGTTATTTATTTATTTATACACTTTATTTGTACACCACAATAAGGAAAATAAAATAAACTTAAAAAGTGAGATACAAAGGGCGGCCTAATCGCTTACTAGCGATCTCTTCCAGGCAACCTTAGGATTAGGAAAACCAAGGGAAACCGATTAGTAGGGTGTATATTATGTATCACAAGTTAGCCTGTGACTGCAATCTCACCTGGGGGTAAGTTATGATGCAGTCTAAGATGGTAGCGGGCTAACCTGTTTGGAAGTATGGCAGTTTTATTAAGCCCATATCCCGAATCGGATTACACGCGACATCGTACCGGAACGTTAAACGTGCACGCCTCGTAAGCGAAACGTTCAGGTGGGTATTACTATCAGTTTAAGCACACCGAGCGATTCTCCAACTTAAAATGTCACTTTTTCTATTCTCCATTGCTTTTATAAGTGAATATAAATAGACAAATGTTGAGAAAAAACACTATTTTTAACACTCATGATTTTTTAAATCTCTTTTTATTATTTAAATTAATTAAAAAAATGTTTAAAAAAGTTTTGTCTTGGACGTCCGTGTGTCTGCATGTGCGGATCCCGTATCTTGTGGTCACGATAACGAGCGAAATACTCACTTATCAAGTTTGTTTTTTTTTATAGGCTTCAGTATTTTGAGAAATAGAAGCCTAATACTTTTTACGGTATAATTAGATTTAGTTTAATTATTATTTACAAATAATCTCAATTTGCTTGTAATGAATGAGATTATGTGGCGTGCACTTTTGGATTTTCCAACTATAGAGAGAAGTTCAACTTATTTTATAGTCGGTATTCACATAAGAATCTTTTTTTAGCTTTCAACCTCCAAGGGTCGGATCCCGATAACGGCTGATAAGAGAACAATGCAGCCTCTAAAACAAACGCCTTTATCTCTGAACCCCTTTGCAGGTAGTTCCATTTGTGCCCACGCAGTTTCGCAGAAACAAAAATCCGTTAACCACTCTTAAAAGTTTCAGATTTTCGGTCGTTGTTAAAACATACTTTACCACATTTGCTGTGTGGTGACAGCAGATCAGAATACGTTTGTCACCATCCCTCCTCTTCCCTCGTACGAGGCGACTAAATAAGTATAAATGAATAAATAATAAATATACTACGGCAATACACGCATCGCCATCTAGCCCCAAAGTAAGAGTAGCTTGTTGGCTAGAAGCAGGCGTTAACAAATATTCATTGTAAAGTCAACATCTCCTCAGGATAACCGGGGTGGTTTCTGAGATTTGTTTGGTGTGGCGTATAAGGATTGAAGAAATTATTAATTCCGAATATGCCGTGAATCGAACCCCGAACCAACAAAAGGTAGTATTTTATACACTGCTCTATAAAGATCAATAAAGTTGAGTGAAGTGTGTTTCCATGAACCTACCATATCTATACATACATAATTCCTTAACGACAAGGCCGATTAGAAGCAGGTCTCTCCGCTCTCATCTCTTACAAAACAGAAAAAATCAAAAGATTGTTAAACTATAAAATGATGTTGGAAAAGAGCAATCTGCTGAGTTTCTTGCCGGCTCTTCTCAGTGGAATCTGCCTTCCTAACCGGTGGTAGTCACTACAAACAGACTGACTTTACGTTTCAAAAGTGCTTAAAAATTAGGCCTACTTGAAATAAATGAATTTTTAATTGTTTTTTTAATATACAGAAAAATAATTTAAAGAAATAATTCTCACTTATCTGCACGACTGTACCTATAAGTAATTAACCAACAAACATACTACAAAAGGACTCTTTAACACGGTCAATGGTTAGGTATTTAATAGAACAGTCGCAAATCCCCATTTCGCTGTAATTATTACCCTGTTACCCTATCTTTAGAAGCCCATTAAGATATTCAGGCCTTAGTGGTACGCAAAGTCCTAAACACAACGTTTGCAGCAATTATGTAGGCACTTTTAATTATTAAGGATGATTCACGCTTGACCGTGGGTAACTACGCGGTGGGAAGCTAACGTGGTAAATAGTCCTAGTTAGGAACCAGGAATATGGTATGAGTCATTTATAGCGAGATTTTATCAGAAGCCACTTTAGAATATTTGGAAGCAACTTAAGAATACTTGGAAGTATTTTTAGAATATTTGCAAGGATCTTTAGAATATTTGGAAGTATCTTTAGAATATTTTGAAGCATCTTTAGAATGTTTGCTGTGTACTTTGGATATGGCTAGTTACTCTACCGACAAAGACGTGCCGCCAAGTGATTTAGCAGCCCGATATCGTATCGGGCTGCTAAATCGCTCGATATTAGGGGAAGGGTTTGCCGTTTAGTTGTAAAATGGTAAATTTTATAACTGTAATTGCTTTATACGTGACAGATATTTTATAAAATTTATTAGCACTTATACAAATGTGTAATTATATTTGATTCACAACTAATCTTAATTGTGCATTAAATCAGCGCTGTATGCTCCCATTGGCGCATGCAGCACAATGCTGAGCTGGCACGTCTTTTCTAGGTTGGGCCACACATAACATATGTGGTTTTGTTAATTTTGTAATGTGTGGCTTAAATGTAAACTTTTTTTTTATTTTTTTTTTTTATTGAATTCTTCTTGAATGAAGACTCAAACGGCGCTAAGAAACCGAATTGTGTTAGTAGTTATTGTATTGTATTATTGTTGTATTGTTTGACGGCCGACTGGCGCAGTGGGCAGCGAACCTGCTTCCTGAGTCGTGGCCGTGAGTTCGATTCCCACAACTGGAAAATGTTTGTGTGATGCACATGAATGTTTTTCAGTGTCTGGGTGTTTAGCTGTATATTATAAGTAATTCTGTGTATTCAATTCATATAAATATTCAACAGCTATCTTAGTACCCATAACACAAGCTACGCTTACTTTGGGGCTAGATGGCGGTGTGTGTAATGTCGTAGTATTTTTATTTATTGTGTTTATTGGTATACAATAAAGTATACTTTCTTCTCGTTATTTCCAGTAAATATCCTATCACAGGCACAGAACATGGTTTAATATTACGAACGATATAACTCACCGAATTGCGAACGCCTGTAGGTATGCAAATCGCTGAAAACGATTAACAAGCCTTATTAAAATAAAAGTATGTTACTATTCCTTGGGACCGTTCTGGTTCCTTGCCCTTTAACAAGGTATTTTATAATACCCTACCCTTCGGGTTTCTGTTCTTTTATATCTGCGAGGTAATTGTAGTCCAATTCACGGAGTTATGGTTGCCCGGTCATGAATAGGAATTGCCGGTAGGTGTCATGAGTGACATCTTTCTCAACCCCATAACTGGTTAGTAATTTTTAACTGATTTATAATAACAAAAGGGGACCTGCGACGTGACTCGTCTATATAATTAATAAATATACTACGACAATACACACATCGCCACCTAGCCCCAAAGTAAACGTAGCTTGTGTTATGGGTACTAGCTAGGATGACTGTTGAATATTTTTATGAATAACTAGCTGACCAGCGCGACTTCGCCTACACCAAATCGGTTAAATTAAAAGTTTTAAAATCTTAAAATCTAGAACCTAATTGCAGCGCCACCTACAGAGTCGAGTTTTATTTCGAAACAAGTATAAGCGGCCGGACAGCCCGTGTCAATTATTTGATAAAGCGGGTTTATACTAATACAGAATCTTTTGTCTTCTTCTTTCGAATGCCAAATTTGGGATGACAGAAAGAGAGAGGTCATTGTATAACTTAAGACCAGCTATAGAACGTTTATAAGTCAGGCCGTTAGAATATTGCCTAAAAATACCCAGATCGCATATCTAAAGATAACTGACCAAGTATGAAGTTAAAAAAGTCACCATATTGTATATCCAATCTTTAAATAAAACTATAGCAAGTATCACAGTAACTTTATAAAGTGGATAAATAATTAAACTTTTGATTACTATAAATTCATATCTGCCGCTTATAATTATTATTTATAATTATAATTGTCAAAAAAGTCAAAAATATCTTTATTCACGTAGTCCCATAGGTGGCACTTTTGATGCGTACATTACATGAGTATTATTACACGGTAGTGAGATGATGGCGATAACCATATTCGTAAACTTAAAACTAAAGCTACGAGGGTTCCTGTCCCTTCAACGCGTCCTGGTCTAAGAAGAAGCCCACAACAAACTTAGCCGGGTGTTTTTTTTTTGTTACCACCATCTCACATTGTCATTTAAAATTATTAGTAGAGCAACCTGGTTAGAGCAATCATTCACACCCAAGCTTTTTTATTGTATTTGATTAACAACCAAGGTTCATGACATTGAGTTGGTGGGTATTTTTATATAAATGGTTATCACAACTTCATAAGTCAACAAAATATCTTGATGTGTGGTTGTATTACGCAACGTTTTGTCTTCTTCTTTCGTATGACAATTTACGGACAACAGAACGAGAGAAAGCATTTTATGTCATAGCTAGACAACTTTTATTGGTAAGGCATTGAGACCTGGAGATACTCTGATAAGATGGCCAAGTAAGAAGTTCATAAGCCACTATATTGTATATCCGCTTATATCCGTTCAATAAAACCGTAGCACCATAGTATCTCGATGAGCCATCTGCCTCAACAGTCTCTCGTGGAAATCGGGTCAAACCACGTGACAAGTGGGCTTCACTGCTCCTGATTTCAAAAAAAAAAAAAAAAAGAAAACGTAAAGTATCGCAAACGCTCTTCTTTTAATGAGAAAGATAAGGGTGTCTACGCTTTCGCAGAGAAAATTCACGTATAGGTTGTACAGTAAACCTGTGTTGTTTCGAGAAGTTTCTTTAAGATTTTTATTTTATTAGTAACAGTTGACGGATTTAGCAGATGGCCCACCTGATGGTCAGTGGAAAACCATCGAATATAATCAAAGGAAAATTAGGTATAGCAGGGCATCAATGAAACACGTCCTGCAAAGTGCCGCTTTGTGTCGATCAATCTGAGACATAGGTGTAAAACCCCATGTGCTACATGCATTTATACACCGGCAACCACAGTCTTCATACCGGATAACAGCAATGCTTCTTAGCAGCATAAATAAGCAATGCTTCTTAGCAGCATTTAAATAAGCATGGCGTTGGTCAGGAGTTCTGTCACTTGAAGGTCCAGTTTAAAATGCACTACAGGGCACGGGTCTTTACGCACAGGGTTAAGGCCGTAGTCCACCACGCTGGCCCAGTGCGGATTGGTGGACTCCACATACCTTTGAAAACATTATGTAGAACTCGCAGGCCATCAAAGCAAGTGATATTTTAATTAATTAAAACGTACATAACTTAGAAAAGTTAGAGGTGCGTGCTGGGATTCGAACTCGGCCCCCCAAAGGTTTGGTCCTACCCACTGCGTTATCACCGCTTATAGTATATTTTATTTATTTATCTAAGACTGAGTCGTCACTTATCATCAGGTAATATTGCAGTCAAGGGCTAACTTGTATAATAAAAAAAAGTAGTTAAAAATAAACTATACAGCTTTACAGCATCTAATCATAAAAAGCGTTTAAGACCCACCCACTTTCAAAGCCCCGAAATTACAACATCCGACCATACAATGTTGGGGTGTGTGAAATCATTTCATACAATCATTTCATAGAAATAGAAATTTACACCTCTCGAGAATGGTTTCCAGTGTGTTTCGCAACCAATAGGCGTACTTAGTATTTAAACCGTCAATGTAGAATTATAACAATGCGGATTGTTGAGGCGGTAACCGATTGGAGACGTTTTAAAACGTTACCTAACCTGTGAATTGAATTAGGCCAAACACTCATATTTACAATATCCAATCTAATACATAATCTAATATTATATTATACTAAAGTAACTAACTTTTGTTTTTACGAGCGAACTAATAAAATTTTAAAAAACAAAAGTAAATGTTACCTATACACCCTCCCGGACTTTTTTGTAGGTAATATAGAGTGCTATAACATGTCATAATTTTTTTTTATGTATTATCAAAATTTTTCTCAGCGCACGCCAAGTAACGAAGCAAGCCAAGAAATTCAAACGCAAAATTTCTTCTTTTGGTTACTTTATTGCACTTTTCTTAAAGATGGAAAAAATGAGAGTTTTTTTTTTTGAAAATAAATTATAGCCTTTATTACTTTGTGACTGTTTAGCTTTCATTGGGCGAAGAAATGGTTAAATTCGGTCCAGTACTTTCGGGGCCTATACGGTACAAACAAACAAACAAAAAAGTCTTTCCTCTTTATAATATTAGTAAAGAACTATAGATTTAGGGACAAGAATTTTTTTGTAAACGTATGTTTTCAGTTAACGCTACCTTAAAGTACATAATTGAACTTTACTAACAGATGAAATCTCGTTCAAGCACTAAATTGTTAGTAACGAAAACAAAAGCTCATCAATATATTTCGCGTTTTAATATAAAAATAACATCGCTGAAGAAAAACAAATACACACCCGTAAGTAGGTAGTTAACTATTTATTAGCCGTTGAATCTTTTATTTCAAGAAAACAGAACTAGATTATCGCTAGAGTAACGTACGTAAAAACAACGTAAAAGATGATTCATTTCGCGCTACTCGGTTTCCGTCGAAAGCACATAAATAAAATCTCCGTTGAAAACAACAATGCAATCCGGCCCGAATGGGATCGAACGCTTGACATGCAAGCGCAATTTAAAAAAATAAAAAGATCCAACATGGCCGCCCGGAGTCACAGCTGACTCAGCGTCACCTTAGCAATAGCTATTGTCCTCCGTAACTTTGCTAAGCGGTCGATTGTGAGTGTAATGGCTCAATGTAGTTTGCGAAAGTTTTAGGACGGTTCAGTTAACTGGGCACGCCAACTCGCGCTTTTACTTTACTCGTAAATCGAAATGACGGTCAAGTGCGAAAGCAATTTAAAAACGAAGTTTTGCACTCTGTGGTACGGGTTTAGGATAGATTTAGATTTTTTTCCTGTATCTGTCATAAATGCGTTGTTATGTCAGTATAGAAACGTAGGCTAACAGACTGAGATTAATGTAAACATTTGACGTTTTTTGTAAGTGTTATTGTAAACATAACTATTCCGAATTTATTGTATGGCCGTAAATGTCTGAAAACTACAGCAATGTGGATTGAATCTACGTACAATAATCATATTTTTATGATTATTGCCTATGTATTGTATTTTTGATGAACACTGTAAATGCGTAAAAAACATCTATGTAAGCACCTACTTAATATTACAATGGAAAAATGTTTCCACTGAATCATTGTGAAACAGAAGGTCAAACTAAGGTTGGAATGACGTCACTCGGTATTCGTAACATTTTGTTAACATTTATAACGTACAAAAACGAAAGGAAATAGGAACTGTAATTAACATTTTATTTAACGACTTCGTAAACTAAGGCATAATATTATCGTATAGGTGAATAAGTATAGCTATAAGGAAAACTATTTTATAGTTTTTTTTTTAGTTATTATATAGACCTATTACCGGCCCACTACAGCGTACGGGTCTCCTCCCACAATGAGAAGGGGTTAAGGCCGTAGTCCACCACGCTGGCCCGGTGCGGATTGGTGGACTCCACCAACCTTTGAGAACATTATATAAACTCTCAGGCATGCGGGTTTCCTCACGATGTTTTCCTTCACCATTGAAGCTAGTGATATTTTTTATTACTTAAAACGCACATAACTTAGAAAAGTTAGAGATGCGTGCTTGGATTCGAACTCCGCCCCCCGAAAGTGAAGTCGAGCTCCCACCCATTGCGCTAACGCTTATCTAACGCTTCTAATAGTGTTTGGTAATAATTACTTAGATACCACTAATGCCCATTTTTCACTAACAACGGACAAGACTATGGCTAAGTAAGTATCGCCTAATCAAGGAAGATTCCTAGCCATAAATGTACCTTTCACCAATCGATTTTCACATTCAGTAACATTATTGCAATTTTCTTCAAACTCCCAATTTTTTTGAAAATAAGTTTCAACGATGTTACTTGTTGATAGTTTAGCTTTCTTTTGGCGAAGAAACGGTTTAAATAATTCCAGTAGTTTCGGACCCTATTGAGTACAAACAAACAAAAAAATCGAAGTCATCATCATCAACCCATCACCGGCCAACTACAAGGCACATGTCTCCTCTCAGAAAGAGAAGGGTTTGGGCAGTAGTCTACCAGGCAGGCCAAGTGCGGATTTGGATATTGGATAGAAGCAGGCGTTAGTTTGCGGAAATCCATAATATATTATGAAAATTAAGCTTAATTTGCTATACTCCGCGAACAGCAGGAGAATCTGTATGGTGTAATTTATAATTACTTCAATCCGTATACTCCACACCAAACAGATCCCCGGCAATGTACCCTCTACGCACGATTCGCTCCGAAACCGGAGTATCCTCAGGAGATGTTGACTTTACAATGAATAATTGTTAAGTTGTGACTTAAGACGAAGTAATTATAATCACACCATACAGATTCTCCTGCTGATCGCGGAGTATAGCAAATTAAGCTTAATTTTCATCATACAAGTGCGGATTGGTAGACATAACACGCCGTTAAGAATATTATGGAGAACTCTCAGGCATGCAGATATCCTCACGATGTTTTCCTTCACCGTTTAAAGCAAGTGATATTTAAATTGCTTAAATTGTCAAGCTTTAAGCTTAATGTAATTGAACATATTGTAATAAAGCCCGCAAATGTACTTGAGCAGTGAGGTAGGTCTGAGCACTCACTTCCTCTAGTTTTATGCATTCATAATACCTGTTACCTTTTGATGCTTGCTCGTCAAGATTTTGTATGTAATTATTGTTCTTTGCGTACCTTAAATATTCGCATGCTGAAAAGTAAAACATGGAGGAATGTTACGATGGTAATAAGACCCTATGAAAACTCATTTGTTAAAGGCTTTATGCCCTACAGTGGGAATTTGATAGTCTGACGAAGATGAAGTAAGTAGGTAAAATAAATCACGTTTAAATTCCAAGCCATAGAATTAGGAACATTCAGAAACCGTGTACACGACTAATATTGAAGCATCAAAAGCCACTCCACATTAGATTGGTTTTTCGAACAAACGTTTAGTCACTTTATACCGACAGTAATTATTTTCCCTCTAATTTTCTAAGCGTTCAACATATAATGGTAAAAGGAAGAGGAGGACATAGGACTACATTCCGACGGTAGGACAGTTTTAAATTAGCAAGTGTGTGGAATCCAGTGGTAGAATTATGCAAACCAAGAAAGTATCGTACAGCTTCTTAATGTAAAAGTGACGTTGTGTAGTGTAGAGACAGTGTACTGTGTCGAACAGTTCGTGAAATACCGACAAAAAGAACACGAAAGCGGGTCGTCAGATTCTGCCCGTGACATCCAACTTGACATCTCGTACCTACGCAGTCCCGTCGTGGCCACGATCAACTAGGTCGAAATATCGACAAATCCAAAAATATTGTATGTACCCGTTGAACTATATTTAAGAAATAATGGCTGAGCGAGGATTCTGAAGGTTCTTAATTCAATGTTCAAAGCAAAACAATAAATTGCGAAAAATTTGGGGGTCTTTCTAGAAAATCGCCGGGCGGAATTACGCGGGGAAACTTTTTTAATAATGCCCGCGATTCTATCTCACTCGAAAATTTCGTAACGTAAAAAAATCCCTACACAACAGTCCTACAAGAAAAATGTACCAACACGCCAGGGGACCGGTTCAGGTACGCCATTTTTTATTTAACCGTACACCTATGCCCGAAAGGGACGCGCTACGACCGTCCTTGTCCCGCGTGGCAAAGACCCACAAGTGTAGACAAGGACACAATTATATTTCCATCCTATCTATACTGCATTCATGAGGACAAAGAATAAGTAGTAATAAAGACGTGACATTCGTGCAGATGGTGGATAAAACTTAATACTCGGCAGTTTGTTCGTTTATACCACTAAAAGGAAACGAATAGATACTGGGATCGTTTAGAAATTTCTTACCATCTAGACAAACTTTAATCTTTGTTTTTAATCTTGATCTACTTCATCAGTGTAACTTTATTTCACATGTGATTTTACTATTGCAATTACGAGTAGGTACCCGACCTATACTCCGACGACGGGGCGAAGCAGGTATAAATTTAATTTCGAGGAAAATAATAGCAAATTATAGCTGTAATTTGCCATTAACTATATAGATATAATTTGTCAAAACGCATGTCCGTATTTTACAAATCGCGCGGGATTCATGGGTTGTACAGAAAACAGTAGCCTACGTATTGATTGCGGTTAAAGTCTAACTCCATTCCAAATTTAAGTCAAATCTTATGAGTACTTTTTGCATTATAGAACAAAAAACATTCATACATCTTTTAATCACACTCTTTAACGTTTATAATAAATAAATAAATAAATATACTACGATATAGTATAAAGGATTACGTAAACGATAAAAAAGCTTGGGTGTAAACAATTGCTCTAACCAGGTTGCTTTTTTTTTCTAATGACAATGTGAGATGGTGATAACAAAAAGAACACCCGGCTAAGTTTGTTGTGGGCTTCTTCTTAGACCAGGGCGCGATTGGAACCCTCGTAGCTTTAGTTTTAAGTTTACGATTGTAGTTATCGCCATCACTACTCACTGCTATGTACACATTTTGTATACAATAACGCATCAAAAGTGCCATCTATGTGCCTATTTGAATAAAGGAATATTTGACTTTGACTTTGACTTTGATACATACGATGTTATGGGTACTAAGATTACTGATGACTAATAAACATAAAAACGTGGGTATTTATGTTTATTAGTCATTATAATAAACACTCAGACATTCAAAAAACATTTTCCAGGACTCAGAAAGTCGGGTCGCTGCCCACTGCGCCAATCGGCCGTACAGATAAAATAATATTAGTAGGAAGCAGAACTAGTATTCAAAGAAGAAAGTCTGATATCTTATAGAGCAGATACGTCTGCACAAGCTATCTGCTGTGATAGAAATTTCTCAACGATTACAGTAAAAAAAGGCAATGAGCAGATAGCTTGTTACACGGTCTTTAGTTTTCGAGACTCATGAAAACATTAAAGGAAACGGCCACTTCCGACGAGGTCGTATATTGGGCTTCCACTGGTGGTGTCGAGGAGCCTTTTTACTTTTACTATTGGCGCGGAATTGCACAGAAAAGGAAAAGAAAATGGGAAACATTCAATGTTTCAATTCGCAGCGGCAGAGGCGTGCTTGATTGCGTTTTAAGCGTCTTTCTTCGGGAATAAAGGTCTAAATAAAAGATCTGCCCAGTTATTTTTAAAGTACGCTTAATTTGTTTAATGTTATGGTACCAAGGAAAATAAAAATGGGCCTGCTAATGACAACAAGAAAGTTTTTCATTCACTGGTACACTTTATTTATTTTATTCCACTACAAGTTAAACCTTGTTTACAATCGCCCCCGTTAGGGATAGGTATAGCAGTTATAACCACATACTGATTAATTATCATTATAAAAACCCATTACCGGGCCGGTAATGGGTTTTCAGGGACTTCAGGGCACCGGACTCCTCCCATAAAAAGAAGGGGTTAAGGCCGTCCAGTGCTTGGTGGACTACACCTTTGAGGACATTATGGAAAGCTCTCAGGCATGCAGGTTTCCTCATGGTGTTTTCCTTCACCGTTGAAGCAAGCCAACTTAGAAAAGTTAGAAGTGCGAGTCGGGATTCGAACTCGGTCCTTCTGAAAGTGCAGCCGAAGTCCTACCCACTGGGCTGTTACCACTTCACAGGGCTATCACCCATTTTGTGGCTATACCCATAAAACCTAATCGGTTACTAAGCGGCATGGTACCAGAACCCTAAGTCGCTTGGACCCTAGCCACGGGCTCCCACAGCCACCGGACCAGGCTACAAAATTTTTATCCCAAATTGCCCGCCGGAGCTCGGTCTCGCGACCTCCATTCAAAAGAGAAGTTCGTCTTATAGATTTTACGTTTTAAAATGGATACCAAGCGAGACATTTCTGGAAGTTTACATATATTCATCTTCAGTTATTATGGTTTTCTTTTTTTTTTTTAAATAAGTGTTATCTTCTCGTTTTTGGCCCTTTTTTGTAATACTATTTGTGTATGTGAAGTTATTGGGTTCCTCAATTAAAAAACTTATTCGGTTAAGATAGATGGATGGATGGATGGATGGATGGATGGATGGATGGATGGACAGAAAAACAGTCAAAGTGCCAAGTAAACTTCTAGTTGAAGTTTAGACTAACTTTATAGTCTTAAATCTAGTTATTTATTCTCGGTATCGCAGCCAATACTCAGTCATAAAGCAACTAGTCTGAAACCAAATGCTATTTGAATGTTTGGAGAGGTACCTATCGGTTCTAGGACCACTTCCTAAGATCCTGTTGTATACGATATGGTAAGGTTTGATGTGGGGTAGGTACTCTTTTACTTTGTTGTCTAATAAAGTGAATATACCCAAATAAGGTTTATATAAATATTGTATGACAAGGCTAGTTCGAGTCTAGCTATATTAGTTAATTTATATTGATATAACAAACTCCAGAGTCTATTATATGGTTTGCTCTTACTTTATCGCTCAACATTAGACTGTGAGATGGTGATAACAAAAAAAATCTGGCTAAGTTTTTTGTGGGCTGTTCTTAGACCAGGGCGCGTTTGGAACCCTCCTACCTTTAGTTATCACCATCACTAACATTAGTGTAACATGTTAAATGTATGAACGCTTCATAAGTGCCTGTAACAAGGTCTACATGTATAAAGCATTTTTTGAATTTCGAATTTAAATATTTTAGATCCAAAGAATAACTCCAAGTACCCAGTAGTTAGTAGGCAATTTCATATCAATAACATATAAGTGGTCAAGTGAAACTAAACTAACCTAACCTATCAAAGATTTTATAGAAGCTTGTAAAAATGCTGAAATTGAATGAGGATTTCTCTCTGCCCGTTTTATATGACAAATACCTTTTCCGTTGTGTCTATTCCACGGGACTACCTATCTCTGTCCTTTTGAGCCAATTAGTGAGAGATACAATATCCCCCGTTCGAATGCAAAAGGACGTTCGGGATCCAATTTTTACCTGATGTTTATTGCTTACACCGACACCGGTATTATAGAGGACGGCATATATTGACCTTTTTTAAGTCCAAAATTATCACGCTCACCTATTTTCGGTCGCGTTATCAATAGGGAATTTATGTTGATATTAATATTCGTATTAATAGTAACGTATAAAGTTAACTTAAATTCATTTCTTTTGTAAGTGTTTATATTCATTTGTTATTTAATATATTAATAGCGGGCTGACGAGCAAGTGGGTCACCTGATGATAAGGTATCACCGCCGCCCATAAACATCTGCAGCACCAGAGGAGCCAATGCGTTCCTGGCTTTTAAGGAATTTGTTTATCCGCCCCTTGAATAACCCTAGATTGTGTTTTTGAGGAAACACATCATGGGAGATTGTTCCATAATTTGCAAGTGCGCGGTAGAAATGATCTGGTATTTCGAACAGTAGAAGAATACCAGGCATTTAGATGATACCAGATGAATATTGAGATCAGACTTTTAAATACTTAAGATTCTTTTTTATTATAGTTATAATTGAAATATAAACAGAGCAACATTTCGCTGGGCGTGCAAGGCACACGTCCTACAAATGGAAAATTGCATAAAATGGAAAAATCTTATACTCTCTATAATTCAATTTCAGTGTATGCAGTGCTTTTGTGCATGTATGAAGTGCACGCCACTGATGTACATCCACCTGAGGCGTAGGTGGATTTAGTAGCCTCATATAAGAAAGCTGTCAAAAACCACTATAGTTTATATTGAAGACGACTTATTACGTACGTAATAATATTTACTGTTGTTAATGTGTTTATGATAATATGTTATAGTATACATTAGTTTATTATTTTATTTTATTTTTATATTTAATATATTATGTATTATTTTATTTGTGTAAACTAGTTTAAGTATTAGTATGTAGTTATTAGTATGTTTTTCTTTTAATATGCACAACCTGCAGTATGTTATCCTTTTGTTTTCCTTATCCTAAGGTTGCCTGGAAGAGATCGCTACAAAGCGATAAGGCCGCCTTTTGTATACTTCTTCTGTCTCTGTTTTCTTTTATTCTTCTTCTGTATTTTTATTTGTGTGCAAATAAAGAGTATATTTAAATAAATAAATATGCCTGCAATTACACCGGCATACACACTCTTAATACCGGATAACAGCAATGGTGCTACGCAGCAGTGGCGTGCAAAGGGTTCTTGACCAGGGTATGCAAAAAGTGGGTGCATGGCATAAAATGGAAAAATTCCCCTCGAATACGAGTTATATAAAATGATTTGGGTATGCAGTGCTTTTGTGCATGTATGAAGTGCACGGCACTGCTTCGCAGTAACCGTAACCATGGCGGTAAAACCGCCAAACCAGCCCTGCCACTAAATGCTCTAGTACTTTAGTAACAGGTACTTAAAGCAAGTGAGACAATTAGTAACTTACAACGCATATGTTCAAAATTCGAATTCAAAATTTCTTTATTCATGTAGGCCTATCACAGGCACTTATAAAGTAAATAAAAAATAAATATATATCGACAAAGCACACATCGCCATCTAGCCCCAAAGTAAGCGTAGCTTGTGTTATGGGTACTAAGATGACTGACGAATATTTTTATGAATAATATACATAAATACTTACAATATACATATAAACACCCAGACACTGAAAAACGTTCATGTTCATCACACAAACATTTTCCAGTTGTGGGAATCGAACCCACGGCCTTGGACTCAGAAAGCAGGGTCGCTGCAAACTGCGCCAATCGGCCGTCAAAGAACTTATGAAGCTTTCATACATACATGTTTACATAATTGTAAGGGGATGGTGATAACTTCGTTCGCCAACTTAAACTGCGCTGAGGGTTCCAAATGCGCCCTGATCTAAGAAGAGCACACAACAAACTTAGCCGGGTAATTTTTTTTTTGTTATCACCATCTCACAGTAAATTTATTTAGCTATGAAGCTAGAGCAATTCACACCCAAGCTTTTTTATCTTTTAAGTAATCCTTAATATTATAATAGGATTTTTCTATATATAACTCTATATATAAATCTGACCTTTATGCTTTGACAACCTCCCTATAGGAGTTGTGAGTCGGATGTCCCAGGGATAGCTTAGACGGTAAAAATAAGCACGGCGTTAGTACTTCCCCGGAAGAGCTCTTAAAAAAACTCTACAATTACTATACTAATCGCTAACTTCCAAAATTTCACAGTTACCTTATTTTGACGAAACATTAACTAGCTTAGTTACGCCTTTACCTTTACCGTTTCAACCGTTAGACTATTGATTGCATTGCACTGTGATTTGAAGGTTATAGGAAGTATGACGGCAATCCTCAGTATTGGGAAAAGAAAGTATTAACAGATAAAATCAAAATTAGAACAATAAGAGCTCCCCAATCAAATGAATCGCAGGCGCAATCTAATTTAACGACACACGGCTTCCAACTTTTGATGACGCCAAACTTCCCAAACGAGTTCCCGGAAACAACCTATGAGCCGATTCCGGAGTCATACGTAACTCGTAAAACCTTGGCAGCAAGACGGTCCTAAGAAGTCCCGAATTCCCGAATTTAACGACCCTGTCGCTGGCACCGTTACATTTCTCCCTTCGCACGCAAATCCTGCTCAGTTTGTGAGGAGACATGCCAATATATCGCAAGTTTTAAACGTAAGCGAAAACATCTCTTTCGGATAGAATTTCGCGGAGTTCAGATAGAATTTCGCGGAGACGTTACGTAAATTGATCGTTTGCTCAGCTGATTGCTAGATTGAAAATCGGAGCTTTTTGCTTTTGTAATCTTCTCGCCTTATTCTATTCGCGATTCTTATAATCTTATTTATATTTTTCCTTCTTTATGTTCTAAATGCTTTCTTTATTACATTTTTAACGATTGTCTAGGGCCTGACGGTAGCCTGAAAATAGTTTACGATAATTAACTATATTCTTACCTCCTATCCACCTTTATTTCTTTAAGTTAAAATACACTTTTAACTGGCTACTAAAAAGAAGATCTGGAATGAGGGAATTCTGAAGATTCTGAAATATCAAAACAAGATTAAAAAATCCGAAACTCTAAAACTATTTTACAAACCGCTTATTCTTAGAAAAACTTTCCTTAATAATAAATTCTTACAAGTAGAAGAAAAGAAAAAAAGAAGGAGTTCTCGTAGGAGGTTACTCACTCCGGAGCCCTGAACGCTGGTTGCTTGGGCATTTAAAAGCCCCGCAAGCCAGGATGTTTTTTTTTTAATAGGGTTTTTTTTTTATTAAGCATTGTTAAGAAATAAAAAAAACAAAAATCAATATATAATAGTATAATTTTGTCATAATAAAATAGGGACCACAAATAAATATTAATAATAATTTCGTGTTCCATGAAATATTTTCGTTCATTTTATTAAGTAAGTTGTAGTAAGCAACTTGCCTCGTTTCAGATTTATGTTACTTTCTTGTTGCCAAGAAATTAAGGGGCACAATAAAACAATAAAATGTTACAGAACTTGCGAAATTACAACAATTAGCAACAACTTAAAGGTGAGCAAGGAGAATAAAACATCTGGCTTAATAGCTAGAGTTCAACAACAAGTAAAAACACACTAACCGGAAGATCAGGCTTTCTGTTCTTGAATTTTATTTTGCTCTGTGGTCATCATCTTTTCTCTATCGATAATATTTCTTCGTTTGACTTTTAGATCATCTTTACACTTTCTTCCATATCACAGTTTTTTGTAAGAGATTCATTTAATGATTTTAAACTAAGATTTTCGTGGTTAATCCTAACGGGTACATACCACGATATTTTTGGATTTGTCGATACAGACAAAGCTTACATATCAGTATAGATAAAGCAGTCAAGTGTGAACCTGTCATCGATAAAAACCGCTTCCGTATTAACTTAACACATCCGCCGCTTTCAGAAACAAATCCAAATTATAACACTTCGTTCAATTACAAACTGGTCTCCAAAGTCACCTAAACTGATAAGTGAGGTTGTAACACAAGTTTTCGGGGAATGTATCCCGTTGTACATGGGAGCGTGTACTTTCTAATCCGTGGGCATCACATTTCAAATATTTATCGTTTATTGTTCAACTTTATTGTCTGTTCAGCTTTGTAACGTTTTCAGATACGATGTTAGGACTAGTAAAACGCATTGAAATAATCGACATCGTTACAGTTAGAGGAAAAGACCCGTTGAGAGAAAATGCAAAACAGACAGACAGTTAAACAGACCAAGTACAATTGTCTCATATAATCTAACAACGCCTATAAACTTTAAACCCTGCTTCGGTTTATGAGGTAGTATATTTATTCTACAAAAGTGTTACCAATATTATATCCCAAGAAAATAATATAATATGACCTGAACACCATATAGACTGTAATAGTCCCCCACAGATACAATGATAACGCGCGAGTTAATGTGTAAGGCCTCAGACGCTGCTGGTACCATTTATTGAATGAAAGAAAAACTTAATTACTTATTATAAGGTAAAACCATAAACAGACTGAAGAGTCAATACATACCAATAATATTATACAAAGGAATGAGTCCCATTACGTAGCGCGAGATACTATGAACACACAACTAAATTCAATTATTTTAAGCAGACCTTCATTCACTTCTAAAAAGTAAAATCTGTGTAGTGTAGTGTAGTGATCTGTTCTGAAGGCATATCTACCGAGATATGAGAGTAGGACTGCCTGCTTCCTAGCAACTTTGTCATAATCTGTATTTACCGTAAAAAATATGTCTTTTACGCATAGTTAGGGCCAGAATTACATTTGTAATCACTAAACATATACATATACGTTAATAAAATAGACCATATTAATCTACACGGATTGCGCAGCTGTGTATAAGAAGTACGTGGCTTACATTACGGTATAAAACAGGTTTGAGTCTTCAACCAGACAAAACTTGTCATCAAATATTGATTTAGCTACCTAAATAGTAAGGGATCCAAAAATATTTACCAACAACACCAGTTTAAGCAAACACTTATATTAAAGTGTCTCGAAAAAATTCCTTACATTCTTGTAAAATCTTCATTGCTTAATGAATAAGTAAAAAAGCTGCTTAACTTGGGCTTTGGGTTGGTAAGTGAATCCACATTACAAAATGTACTTTCCTTACTTTTAAATTCTTTACACCGTATTGCGAGGTGATAAAGTTTAAATTGGAATGAAATGGTTTTCCTATCTGTAAATGGTATTACGGTAACTTATGAGCTTTCTGGTGCTTTTTAGTGATTTCAATGTGTTTATTATGGTATGACTCAATATTAAGTGTGCCTAAATAGATTTAAAAATGACTTTTTCACTATCTGTACAATCATCTTTGGCCTATTAATGTCTTATGTTTGACAAAGACTTTCTCTAACATAGAAGAGAATGACATAGAGCTAACACCGCGCTGCTCGAATGCGGGTTGGCGGGTTATAACCATTATTATCAACACATGTTAGTGATACGTGGACACTTTTGACGACTTCTCTGTAAAAGGACAACGACGTTAGTGGTAGGCCAAAAGGCAGGTACACTAAGGTGTAGAAAGCAGAAGGGGTTTTTAGTCGGTAGAAGTCCGACACTATGAATAGGGACGTCCTTGAGGTCCTCTCCTAATTTCAAAAAAAAAGTGGTGAGTGCTGTAGACATGTTGGAGTTCCTCTCTCTGGTCTGATGGGAGGCATCAGCTGTGGCTGGTTACTAATCAAGCAACAAATGCTGGTTAAACCTATAAGGGGATTTGAGGCGGTTTCATATCATTGCCATAATCCTAATAGGCTATCGCGCTATCATATTGACGGCCGATTGCCGCAGTGGGCAGCGACCCTGCTTTCTGAGTGAAGGCTGTTGGTTCGATTCGCACAACTGGAAAATGTTTGCGTGATGAACATGAATGTTTTTCAGTGTCTGGGTGTTTATTTGTATATTATAAGTATTTATGTATTTTATTCCTTAAAAATATTCATCAGCCATCTTAGTACCCATAACATAAGCTACGCTTACTTTGGGGCTAATTGGCGATGTGTGTAGTGTCGTATTATATTTATTTATTTTTTATTCAGGCTTTGCTAAGAAATGTGGCGAAACGTCTAATGTTGCAGTATTTTCAAACGTCAAGTTTTAACTAACAGGACCAAAGCTAGCTTTCAAATGTCAGAACGTCATACAACACTGAATAACTTTCATTAACTATTGCAATTTTATTGAAATACTGAAAAATTTATATTATTAGTCTATGTTATTTCTTGATAATTCTTATTCCTTCTTATACTTCTTTCTATTGGTAACAAAGAATGGGTAAAATAGGTCCAGTAGTTTCCGAGTCTACTGAGTCAAACAAACAAATTAAAAAACACACAATGTCAGTTTCAAACAAATTTAATCTGCGGATTTATCTTCCACTCAACTAACAAGCAACGGTTTAAGTACTAGGTACGTACAGAGAATACATTTTGTTATCTCACTGACGTTTAACAGTAAAAAATACTGGACCACTTTGTACCGTTAGCGGTCAACGATGGCTACCACTCGCCATACATAAGCAACCGTATCAAGCATACGCTAATGTGGATTAGCGGCACCCAGTGGCGTGCACAGACTTTCTGGCCACGGTATGCATGAAGAAGGATGATGCCATAAAAAGGAAATTCCTCCGCATTTATCTATCTATCTATATATATAAAAGAGAAAGTGTGTGGGTATGTTCCGTATAGGCTCCGAAACGGCTGGACCGATTTCAATTAAACTTTCAGGGAATCTCCGGATTGACCAGGCTAGTAATCCTGTAAAGTTTGGTGACGATCGGAGCACTCCTATTTTTGAACTGTCAAACTGTCAAATACAGCTTTTATTTACTATGATGATATTCTATTGTTGGGTCTCGAGAAGAGAATAGAAGAGAATGAATACGGAAAGAAATAAATGATTTAATATATTATGAGACTTAAATTAAAAATTTAATGATGCAAGTTTATTGTTTAAATAAAATAAAGCAAAATCTAGCCCGGCGAAGCGGGCTGGGTACGCTAGTGAGTTATACAAAAATGTTAGGGTAGGCGTAGCTTTTGCGCATGTATGAAGTGCACGCCACTGTCGGCACCCAGTAGTTATTAGTTGTAGAGCTTTTTGTTGATATAAAAGCACACATGCATACTTATTGCTAGTGTCACCATCATCAACACATTACTGGTGTAATACAGAGCACGGGTCTCCCCCCACAATGAGAAGGGGTTCAGGCCGTAGTCCACCACGCTGGCCCAGTGCGGATTGATGGACTCCACACACCTTTGAGAACATTATATAGAACTCTCAGGCATGTAGGTTTCCCCACGATGTTTTCCTTCACTGTTGAATCAAGTGACATTTTAGTTACTTAAAACGTACATAACATAAAAAAGTCACAGGTGCTGGGATTCGAACTCAGCCCGACGTAAGTGAAGTCGAGTTCTTACCCAATGCGCTATCACCGCTTCAAATCGCTTGTGTACAGCGCTTTAATAACGAGAAGTCAAGATATATGTGTCCCAAGGTGCTGGAATGGCGACCCTACACCAGTAAACGCAGCGTTGGTCGGCCCCCAAACGAGATGGACTTTTTTAGTCCTTGACTGCAATCTCGCCTGGTGGTAAGTGATGATGCAGTCTAAGATAGTAGAGGGCTAACCTGTTCGGGGGTATGGTATTAGATTTTTGGATCTTCAGGTCGATGACTACATCGACCTAAAGAGACAAAAATATATATATTATATACCTACTATAAACCAGAACAGTTTTTTTGTATGTTTGAACGAGCCTATCACTTAGATTATATTTTTGCGTTAGATAGCCGCTTATTTAAAACTATTTCGCAAACAACATCTGATAAATATATATATATAAATAATACTGCAAACCTTTAAAAATCTGAAAAAAGCTATTCTTCATATTCCAATAAAAGTTATCTGATACGTAAAATTATCAAATTGATGCGTGATAACGACCAAGACCGACCAGCAGGACTGGGTGTTCTTTGCGCCGTCTGAGTCACTCAGCAAGACTGAAGTGTTTCTTTTTTTCGTAAGGTTTGCAGCTGATTACCATCTGAAGGGTTGTAGCAGCGTCACAGGGGGATCGGGGCGAGCGCAAAAGCTCGGAGTTATGCTCCGGGGCTCAACGAAATCGGGGGCGATTGTAAACTATTCAATAAAATTTGTAAAAAATTTAATTATTTATTAATGATAATCAAGAAAGAAATGCTTTTTTAATCTAAATTTTAATTTTTTTAATTATTTTTCACCGTCTCACATAGTCATTTAAAATTATTAAAAAAACAAGTTTTTTGTGGGCTTCTTCTTAGACCAGGGCGCGTTAGATAGGTTAGCTTTAAGTTTTAAGTTTACGAACATAGTTATCGCCATCACCTCACTACCATAAACATTTTTTATAATATGTACGCATCAAAAAAGCATACTTAAACAAAGATATTTTTGACTTTGACTTTGAAGTCACTAAATATTGTTAAGTGTAGTGTAATTTCACATGTAAATTACAGTGTCACTCACTCTCAGAATGCTCTCAGATAACAATGTGGGGTCAGATGTTAAATGGATGACGAATTGTAGTGTCAAATGATACTGTAATTGTCTTTGAGATGCTTTCGTATTCAAGTATTCATATTTATTTGTTTTCTAATAGTTTATAATAATGTACTTCCTGATATATATTTCTTTTTTTGAAGTGATAACATTTTTAACCGCGTTAAGTAATTAGGTAGAGGAAAAAGGCTGTACATACGAATATAATATGTACACCAATACATTATATTTACTCGACTGTTATGTATTCGTGTTTGACTTTTTTGGATGGGTTGAATCTTGTGATTTCGCGTAACCGACATTCTGTCATGGCAGTAAGTGAAATTATGTAGACCACTTATTTAAGTTTATTTTGTGTAATTATTATTTGCTGCAATGGGCAGTACAATAGTGAATACCCATTAATACCGTTCTTATATGCGTTATTTTAATGGAGATAAAAATAATGAATTTACTGTCAAAACATAGTATTTTTTATTTCATGTGCTTTTGCAGTCGTTATGTATTCCTTACTGCCTCTTTTAACATTAATTCATTTAATATGGCACTACTTTTCCATACGCAATTGTCACATGAACAAATGAGTATAGAAAATAATTATAAATTAGCGGAAAGTTATCTACCTATTAACATTTCATGCCATCTTTGGGCACAAAAATAATAAAGTAGCATCCATTTACAATGTTTATTCTTGGTAATTAAATTCCATTTAATTTTATTTATCTATACTTATATACTGATATACTTAATGAACTTGGCAAGTTTATAATACGAACTTCCGTCCGCTATTCCTACTACCCCGATCCACAGCGTTAGACCGCGGGGTTTTTTTTTTATTCGGTTCCAAAGGATCGTAGCGCGATGTTAAGCAACCTATATACTGCTTGGCTATCAAGCGCAAATATTTTTCAGTAGTGACTCAGGCCTACTTTATAAACCACTTTTGAACTTTTAACCTTGTTTTGTTTTTAAATATAGAATACACTATACCTAGTTATTGATTTAAAAAATGTAGTTTTTTTTGTTAGTGTAATGTCACTTTTTTAATTTAGAACGTATTGCTGTAAATTAAAATATGTATAGATATGTATTTTCAAACCGCATTCAGACGAGAATGTGTGCGCAATACATCACTTAAGAGGCGTTCCATAATTGACATAAGACCGTTTATAACTGGGGTCGCGATAATCGCTATTAAATTAGATTAAGAATGTGAAGAAATGTCGGTACTAACCTACCATATATGTGGCTAGTAGCACCTGTCTGTCTTGTCTATGGTTATGATAGCTTTTTTTTTCTTATTCCATAAAAGATAAACAATATTCCTATACTTTTTACCTCAAAGTAAATTGCAAAAGCAGGCAAAAAGAGTTAAAAATAATAATTAAAATAAAGTTTTTTTCTTTGCATGTGCATAGGTATATGCATATTTTCCTCTTAATAATAAAAAGACTGTTTACGTATTATGATAAGTAGACATTGGCGAAGTACCTACCTATACATTAAAAAACTAAGTTAAAAAGCACTGTACGGACGCATCTAGTTCCTAGGTTTTATTGAAAAAGTTAAGCCTTTGTTACTGTAGACTGACCTCCTTTCGCATTATGCACAATCGTTCTGACAATACCTAGATGCAATGCGGATGGTCTAAGCTTTCCTCGCTCCTACAATTAGAGACATTTGCCCAGCAGTGGCGCATTAATAGGCACGGATGATGACGTACTGCAGGAGCCAAGCCAAACCACCCTAATTAGTATTGATAGGTAACAAATTATTTTGTTAACTAAAATGACAATTAAATTAATCCGCAGGGCACCCTTATGTCCGACACGCATTCGACATGGCGAAATCCATGCAGTTGTTAACCACAATTTTATTTTTCCTAGTCAATTAGCCCAGAGTGCCTCTACACATGTCGACATCTGTTCAACTACCGATGGGTCGCGTTTCCGGACGTAGGTATTCGAGATTTTTTACGCGGTAAATTAACGCTTGGGGCGCGTTCGAAAATCCATGACACGTGCATGCCATGACGTATTCGAAATTTGAAATTCGTATGACGCCAAGTTTGTAGGAAATAGTTTTTTTTTAATTTGTTATCTGTTAATGTGTTCATAAACAATTACCTATAAATCTTGGACCGCCGATGACAGCCATAATACAAAGTGTAGTAAAAAAAACTGGTGAGGATGTAGGATAGGTATGTTGCTCTAGCTTCATAGCTTAATTTAAATTTACTGGATAATGGTGATAACAAAAAAATAAATTTACCCGGCTAAGTTTGTTGTGGGCTCTTCTTAGACCAGGTCGCGTTTGGAACCCTCGTAGCTTTAGATTTAAGTTGGCGAACGAAGTTATCACCATCCCGTTACAATTATGTAAACAATTATGTATGAACGCTTCATAAGTGCCTGTGATAGGCCTACATGAATAAAGAAATTTTGAATTTGAATTTGAATTTGTGCTGATCTTTGCGGTCTTATATCCTAATATCCTCGTAGAGCTATGCTCTATAAGCTTAAATGCAGAACATGTAGGTAGCGTTAATTTGTGAAAACTGCACAGATCAGAATTCTAAACAGGTAGGTAGGTACCCTACGATGTAGTAGATTAATGGGTTCATTGTTTTGACAGTATAAGAGTTAATTCCCAATAAAATAGTAGTTATTGGGTTTCACTATTGGGTTATAATTCGCTTACATATTGACAAGCTTTAAATATGAAATGATGTTTTTTACTAAAAATAAATCTAAAACCTATAAATAACTCACCATTTTATTGATACGGGACGTGTATCCGAATAAATTTCCCATTTTAAAACTGACAAGGCATGCATTCAATATTCAAACAAATAATAATAAATACGCACAGATATTTTTTTATTACTATTGCGCGGGTTACTTCTACAAACTCCGATTTATTAATAAGAAATGAGACATGTGGACAAACATAACAAATTAACTTTTCCAACAAAACTACATACAATAAAAGCAAATTTCTGAACTGAATAGGTATAATTTTTATTTTATAACGTTGGTAGGTAGGTAGTTACTTACTTTAATATATGGAATTAACAGGTAGGTAATATAGGTATTATAAATAAAAAATAAAAATAATAATACATAGTAAAATTTTATATTTTATGTATAATAATGGACTTTCTGTTCATTATTGTATTATTATGAAAATTAATTTTTACTTATTCTTGAATGCTGGACATTGACGATTCCTTTCAAAAACAAAATGGTGCGTTTCAGAATTTAAGTGCATGTTACTATTATAATTACACAAAAATAACTGTTTTATTATTGTAATTTGGTTAACTTTGTGTTTTAGTGTAAATTTGTTTTGGCATTGTAAGTGACTGATGTTATTTGGGTCGATTCAAGTTATTATACCTATGTATTCAAAACATTTATATTAAGTTAAGGGTGACGATCTCCTTGCAAATTAAATTTGGATGTTTGGAGAAGATTTATTGTTTTGTATGTAACGCCATCTCTTGCGATACCTAAGTGTTTTGTATTTTAACTTTGTATAACTTATAATAACCTAATAACTTAGGTATTACTTAATTTTACTAAAAACTGTTAAGTAAGCTGTGATTTATTTTGAAATATAAACCTTTTAGTTTGAAGCAATGCCCATTTAGTTCTAAAGAGAGAGAAGATTATTTTAATCGTGATAAAGGTGCTTGACTACTGCGGTCCGAGATGCCTTGGGGTCAACACGAAGGAATACCGTTGCGGCCGCCTAATTAACAGTCGCCCACTC
Organism: Pararge aegeria; assembly: GCF_905163445.1. Lineage (NCBI taxonomy): Eukaryota > Metazoa > Arthropoda > Insecta > Lepidoptera > Nymphalidae > Pararge > Pararge aegeria. Next base: position 5,784,916 of record NC_053203.1, read on the forward strand.
AGTACCGGACTCGAACCCGCTCCCGCTCCCAGGATATGTTTACTGCACACTAACACGCCACGCATCTACAATGCAAATCGTCCAAACACGATCCACAATATGCGATTCAAAAGCGACGCATTACCAGCTCGAAGCTTGCGATCGCATACGAAATCGAATCGGGACTATCGATTTAACTACATGAGGGTCGTAGAAAGAATTCCTTACAACAATGAGTCGGTGTAACAATAAATACCTTAATGATATCCCGAGTTCCGAGAGAAAAGGCGTCCGGCGGCGGCAGGCCCACCCGTCCCACTCTTTTGAAGAGAAATCCGACACTATAACATCTGAACACGCAACATCACAATACGAAATGGCACAATCTCACAGGAGCACTATATAATGAAATCCACAGCACTGGTTTGGTTATGGTACAAAAGATGTTTTTTCGTAACACAACGCGCTAGCGTTACTCCTTCGAATAACGACCGACGCGCACGGCAGCCGGGCACGAACTGAACTGGTTTTGCCGGGAGTGAGGGAGGGGGAAGACGGTCGGGTGCGTTTTGGTTCGGTTTTATGAAAATATTTCGTGAGTAATGCACGTGTTATTTCGAGTGCGTCGGCCTAGAGCGGCCTCGGATCTTTGATTGAAGTGCATCGGAACTACCTAGACGGAGATTATGAAAGCCTACTCTACTCCTATACCACCAGATAGATAGAGGCAAGCTTTAGAAGAGGGATGCCAAATGCAGACTGTTGTTTCTGACAGACGTCTGTGATCTTTGTCTGCATTTAGCAAATTACAACCTAAGCAACGTTGTTGCTTGACTTATTTGTTATTCATACTTGATACTAGGTATACATATTAGCATAAAGACAATACTCCTGACTCCTGAGCTCAGTTCCTGGATAATGTATTATCGTCAAGAAAATGCTGCATGTAGTTAAACCATGAAATTGAAACAGTTAAGTGCAAACAGCAAGAACTACCTACCTAGGTACATCAAAATGCTTTTTTTTTAATTTCAATTTTTAAAAGAATAACTTTAACGATTTTTTGCTTGTTTACAAGATCAAAGAGTGTTCAAAGTGTGTGTGTGTGTGTATTAGGTAACTGAAAGCTTTGTACTCTGTAATGCAGATTGTTCACAGAAACATCGTGCGACCTTTTTAAAATAGGTGTGCATTATTAGCCAAATACCTAGGTAAATCAAAGACACATTTGTGGAACCAAAGAGATGCCTTCAAGTTCCAGAAACAATTCGTGTATTTATACCTACATATATAATGCAAGTTTGTTTAGGTCGATATTGCCAATCTTTTATAAATAAAAAATAAAAATAAAAGTAGGGAAGCTTAAAACCTTCAATGTATAATTTAATTTCTAAATGTTCTCCTTAAATACTAATCATTTTTAATCATATGTAATTTTTGAAGGCCTCACGATTTCTAGCATGTCATATTTCATGGCTGATATTTTACTCTTTCAAGTCCTCTGCTGAAGTTATTAATTAGCTAAAATACTTCGGCCATATAATAAAAAAAGTCGTTTAGCTCATAACTCGAGAACAAATCACCGACCAGGGACCACTTGGTCGAAAAAGAACATTTTCATTAAAAACTTCCGCCTACACTGGAAAAGTATCTGATCATAGTTCCGTATAGTAGCGCCCAAATTATTGCCTTAATGGTTGACAATTTCCGATAGAGGCAACGTAATGAGAAGAAACCTTTGTGTGGAAATATCGTATTGCTACTAATTTTACGTTTATAACGAAGGAAAATAAACTTTGCTAAATGATTATGGTGCGCTGGATATAAACAATACATATTGGTGGAATTTAGCATATAAATTCGCAAGCATCAAACTTGACGTAGGTCATTTTAGAAGCCATCTTTATCTACTTGTTATTAGCCAACAACAGACGGTTTCATGCTGATGTCGTTGAAATATTTCTGCATGTGCAGTAATATCGAGTTTTGTAGGCTACAATCCGTGCCAGCATTTTTTAATTATCAAGTAAGATATCTACCCGCGGCCTAAAGATACCAACAAGTTGTAACACTTTAAAATTTTTAATTTTAGTAAGTGTTAAGTGTTGTGTTTTCGTGCAAAGCTGTCTTTGGCAATGTTTATTTTATAACTTCTTAGAATATTAGGTCGGAATGCCCAAAGTTATGTTTGTTCCGTGACCTATGAGTAAAGTTCGAGTCTGATTCCAAAAAGATAGAAATCCAGATTCGTAAAAAGAGATAATAAAAAAAGGATGGCGTAACGGTGATATTGTAAGAATCCTGGAAAATAGAGACCCAGAAATATATTAGAAAAACGAAGGACGCGAGCAAATGAATTATTTTGGGATATGCTATAATACTTATAAATGAACAATTAATTTCTGAGGAAGTAAAGATTTTAATGTAGCTATCAGTGGCGTGCATAGAGGGTATGCACAGGGTATGCAGATGATATAAAATGAAGAAAATCTCCAGTAAGAGTTATAAAAAACTTAAGGATAGGCTTTGTAAGGGTTACATAAAACTTAGCCTTAACTTAGTATTTTTAACTAGTACTGGAGATTTTCTTAATTTTATATCCAAATTAAAAAATTAAAAGAAAAATGGTTTTACGTACCCATCAGAATCTTTTTCAATTCAAGTTACAGTTCATAAAACTGAAATTGAATTCCAAAGTGAATGCACTATGACTGAAGATGACAAACTGGGTTAACAACGGTGAAATCCACCCGGAACAATCATAGCTTGAACATGCAGGCATTTGTATAGTGGTCATGTTCAAATTATAAAGGCTGAGTTAAGGCTTTTGTCTTCCTACGAGTACGTATTCGAAAGCTTACCCGAACATGAGCTTTGGAATTGTATCTGCAATCAAATTTACAGCGAATGGGAGGGCTGGATCGATATTAGCTTTCTTATTGGACTTATCTTGATGTGGAACTTGATAAGCGAATGGAATTACGCTTGTCCTTAATATTATGGTTACTAGATGCATACAATACCTATATACGGTTTTCTATTTGTATTCAAATTAGCCCAGTTTGCTAGAGTTGGGCTCGTATTTCGCAGATTTCTCGGTATTTCCTGGCGTAACTTCATAAGTTTATTTGCTGTTATCTGTAACTGGTTGTTGTAGCACAAAAAACGCTACTGCTCGTTCTCCTTTATATCCATTTGTCGCCTCGTACGTCGTCTGCGCGAAGAGTTCTGGTGTCTTCGCTACTTCTAAGGGATGGTGTAGATACCATTCCTTCGGGAGAAGCCTTTAGTACAGCAGTGGACTGTCAAAGGCTATTGATGATTATGATATCTGTAAATGCGTGAATTCTTCATTTCTTGCCTTGCTATACAACTACCTACTCAAGCTATTTTTTATGTCATCTTTGTTTTTTCAGCATGATATGTTTAGCCGTTTGAACTTTACTTTTTTTTATATATTCGTTGACACATCTGCCCCAATGGTTAGCGCTGTGGTCTTATAAGTATTGAGTTAAAGGTTCAATAGTCAGCAGGGCCAATAAAGTGATAATTATCTCAATTTTCGCTGGTCTGTTCTGGTGGAAGGCAATGGCCGCGAATAGCCCTCCTGACAAAAGTTTGTGATTGCAGTTAAGGGTTATTTTGGCATTATTTAATTGCATTAGCGCTATCCCACTCCGTTAGTCCACTTAGACCCACCAAGCGGCAAGCAAATTGGAGTGTTATAATAAGAATCCGGACCAAGGGTTTAACGTGCCGTCCGTTGGGATGGTAGTAGCCAAATTTGGACGTAAAAGGTACATAAGCCATCTAGGTACTGCTTTTGATCAAGATCGCATAAGCTAAATAATAATAACATATAATACGTGTATGTAGTTATTTATCACCCATTTACCTGGAACACAAATTATACTTAAGTCCTACAGTGCGCAATATTTTACCGATAAAAAGTAATTACAGAGGAAATATTTCCCCCGATATTGATTCACTTATGTGCATATAAGCCGGGATTAAAATTTGGAGCGAGGAAATAAATTAAAAGCAAAACGCTTAAGAGGCGAGCCAGGAATTTTACGATATTAATAAACCCCTATTAGCAGACAAGATGGCGCCTGGTAATTTTAAACACCTGAATATCGTTTGACCGAGTTTTGTAATTATTGTCTTAATCTCACCGGCTTATTATTTCTCTTCTAGGATTATTAAATTGGAACCGATTTTCAGTTTTTTTTTTTTTTTTTCTAACTGCGTAGATACCAATGATTTTACAGCTCTCCGAGATACGTAGTGAGATAAGGAGTTGGGAGTGAGACAAAATGCTTCCAGGTAATTTTAAACATCTGAATATCGTTGGACCGTGTTTTGAAATTAATAATAAAAAAAAAAAAAATAATAAATCATTTATTTGAGAAAAACATCACATAGGAATCAACTTATAGAGAACACGCTACACAAAAACATTCTAATGAGAACATAAACAAAAAAAAAAAAGAAAAAATGTTAATACTATGGAACGTTAACAAATCTGTGGTGTTGTTTCTCGCAAACATTGTATCACCTCAGCGTTATGCTTTGGCAGTGGTTTAGTGATCACTGCTACAACGCTGATTTTCTCTCGACATCCCGGACCGGCCAAGAACTGCTATTTTGGTAACAATTGTTTACTATGCTCCCTAGCCCACTTGACCATCATAAAAACGTATTGTGGTCTCCCAGTCAATATTACACCAAATAACAAACTGGCCAAGTGCAAGTCCCGTCGAGCTGGCATGTTTAAAATATTTACTTTGTCAAGATGTGGACTAATATGTGACCGAGTTTAATAATGTAATTATTGTTCTAATCTCTCCGGCTTGTTATTTCTTCCGTAGGATTTTTAAATTGTAAAGTAACTGATTTTCAGTTTCGTTTTTTTGATTGCGTAGAAATTAGTGATTTTACAGCTTTCCGAGATTTGTCGTTGTGTTGTGTTTGTGTTGATGTTGATGAGGGGTTGAGAAAAAACGATATCAAAAACACAATCGCGGATTAGAATTTAGCAGAGTCTGGTAATTTTAAACATCTGAATATCGTATGACCGACTAAAACAAAAGAGTGCAAACACACGAAGGAGGCCGTACCAGTTCTCAACCCACGACTAACAACAAAATTACTGCAACTGAATCGACCTAAACTAAGGACAGTTGTAGGTATGATAACAGGGCACTGCCCACTAAACAAACACCTTTCCATTTTAGGTATAACTGACAGCCCTCTCTGCAGAGCATGCATGGAGACGGAGGAAACACCGATACACGTAATGCTCCAATGCAACGGAGTAGCAGAACAACGCGCAGCACACCTTGGCTCCTCAGCAACACTCCATGAAGCACTCGGCGACCTGGGCGGCCTGCTAAGCTTTTGGAGCGAGCTCGGCTGGCTGGAGTGATCCAGCGGGGAGCCGCATCAGTGGCCATACGTACAACGGACGGTCCCAGACCAACCAAGTGCGGAAAAGGCCCAGGAACAGAAGAAGAAGAAGAAGAAGATCGTATGACCGAGGTTTGTTATTATTGCCTTAATCTCTCCGGCTTATGTGCCTGCAGTTACACCGACAACCACGCTTTTTTGACCGGGACCCAGCATTGATGCTTGGCGTCAGAAATTAGCATGGCTGCAGGACTTCCCCGGACAAGCTCTCAACTCTACTACTGCATCGACCGGAGGAGTCTCTGGTTAGGCTGAACAGTGATTCTCCATCATCATCAACTGGACATAAGTCTTTTGTAGAGAGTTCCAAAATCAAAGGTCCTAGGTCGCCTGTTTCCAGCCGCTCGCAGCAACTAGTTTAATGTCGTCCGTCCACTTCCTTAGGAGCCGACCAACGCTGTGTTTACTGGTGTGGTGACGCTATACCAGCATCTGGGGTTAGATATAAATACTGGCTTATTGTAATTGAGGATCACGAGACGTGATCACGTACCCAAATGCTCTAGAAATATATGCCACCCAATCTCTGAGCTCAGAGCTTACGAACGGAACAGCTATTTAAATTATAAGATTCAACTCTGAAACTTCCATGAACAATTCTTGTTTTGAAATTATAATAATACCAAAAGTTGTTATTGTCCTTAAGTCAACCTCGAGAAAAGTTACCTGCCATAGTTTTATGTTACACTAACATCCCGCGGTTTTACGCGCTTTGCATTAGAAGGTATATATCTTTAATTAAGCTTTTCTTTGTAAGTCTATTTTAAGGTAACCATGACCTGATCAGCCGTTGGAATATCATCAGCTCTTGAGCAGTTGGTGATGGGATCTGAATACCTGCCCCCGTGTATTCAGAGTGAGAAGGGTTTAGGCCGTAGTCTACCATACAGGAAATTGCGGATTGGTAGACTTCTCACGCCGTTGAGAACAATATAGAGAACTCTCAGGCATGCAGGTTTCCTCATGTTTGTCTTCACCTTTTAAAGCAAGTGTTGTGTGAAATATTTATACTTACTGCTTTAATTAAAAACGCACATAACTCCGAAAAATCAGTTTTACGTGTCGCCGCTCTGCCACCGCCAAGAATCCATCCAAACCATCCATCCATACATCAATCGTCGTCGATCATCATCATCGATTCTTGAAGAAGCTGGAAAGAAACTGCAGCTGCGAGCACTTTTGTACACTTAATTTTTTTTTAACTTTGCAATTTCGAATACTAACTTTAGTAACCTAATATTGGATATCTACAAGAAAGGCTTCGTATGAAACACGTAACGTGCAGTTTTTGAACTTTAACGGGTAAGCAATTTTTATAATTCTCTAACATAAAATCAGGTGAAGCGTTTTGCCTATGCAAATCCGGCATGCACAAATTAGCCTTACACAGCATAATGTCGAAGCGTATTGCATAAATTATATAGAGTAGGGTGTTTTATTTTCCTGCAAACCTTATTTATTATAGGCTATGTATCTAGTGGCAAAAATCTGGTTCCATAGGGCATATAACTACTTATATGTCATGACCGACATATTGGTCGCAATATGTCGGTCTTTGCTAGGTGCTGGAATGGCGACTTCGGTAGTTGCAGTGTTCATGGGTTTACCCAGCTTCTGGTTTGCAAGACTAAAAGGGGTGGGGGGACCTGCCCTATCCTGCCCCCCCCTGGTTATTTCAATACTACAACAATAGAAATTTCGTAACCGAAATTGTTTTATGCGTGTTCCCGCGCAAACTGGCGAAATCCTCCCAAATGGATGGATAAAGTGCAACCTGGGTACAATCCACCTCATACAACTGTAAATCCATGAAAATCACCCTTAGCACACACGATATAAAGGTGGCAATACCATAAAGGTGATTAATTCTACAGACTATACGTTGCATATAAATTGGAAATGGGCAGTGGGCTAATGGATCAGAAAATATAGAACCTTTTATCGACTGGAGTTTACTTTTGCATGCGACTTCTTTTTTTCGTTTAAATTAATACGGGTGATTGAAAACCCCTTGACACAGATAATAGTATAACTAGTTGACTGTTATATTATCAAGCACTTTATACTGATACTAGCTTTAGCTAGCGAATGTATATACAACTAGCTTTTGTCCATGGGTTCGGTCGTGTGGTTATTTGAAAAACTTTATTAGGAAAAATAAGATACCAACCATATAAAGAACAGTGTTGGATAGAAGCAGGCGTTATTTTGTGGAAATCCATGATATATTATGAAAATTAAGCTTAATTTGCTATACTCCGCGAAAAGCAGGAGAATCTGTATGGTGTAATTTATAATTTTTTCAATCCTTATACTCGTTGTTACTCAACATTTATTCATTGTAAAGTCACCATCTCCTGAGGATGCTCCGTATTCGGAGCGAAGAGTGAGTAGGAGGATACAGTGCCGAGGATCTGTTTGCTGTGGGGTATAAGGATTGAAGAAATTATAAATTACGTGCACTACGCTGCAGCACGGCTAGCATGGGCAAAATAACAAATTCCCAAATCACCCCTGCCGGTAATCAAGCCCCGGACCTCTAACTGGAGGTTTAACCACAGCGCTGACCGCTGAACCAGGGAGGTCGACAAACCTTCAGACTGGAACACAGCAATGCTGCTGGCGGCAGAAATAAGCATGACGCCAGTACTTACTTGGATGAGTTGTGCCACAAAAAGCTGTTGGTACTACCTACTACTAAAATACTACTATCTCATATGACATGAAATGACAAAGATAATTCTGTGGTGCGTGCATGTTATTCCCACAGACTATAATAATAAATTGGAAACCATTAAGAAATCTCGTTTTTAAATATTAACTAACTGAAGATATAATAATAAAGATTGTCTTGTAGGTAGATTATTTGTCAGAGATTTTGTATTATTTAGATAGTAACTGTAAAAGTAATTACTCTTACTTAAATACTCTTTGTAAAACAAAAAAAAAACAGTAAAAAGTGCGATTGTGCGTCGGAGCCGCCTACTCAGAGTTCCGTATAAATTATAAATAAATAATTTGGTTATACATACAGTAACGTATGACCGCGCGTCCTAAATTCGATGATTGATGCTGCAATTAATAAAATAATATTGTTTTATGATTTTAACTTTACATTTGCAATTTCAAGATTTTTATATGGACTTATGGAATAAGACGATAGTACTTGCCAAATTTCATCGTTCGACGTGTTCGAAAGTACCCTATAAATTTCGATTCCCTTGAGAATGCCGGAATATACCTACTTTAAAAAAAAAAAAAAAATAGTATATATATTATATATATATTATATTATTTTTATATTTTTTAAAAAACCTACTTTGTTTGCGGCATTAACGCCGGTATCTTTTTTAACGTTATCTAAGAAGTTTTATTTTTCAGAAGCTACAAAGTATTGTAGACCTTAGTATATCGTTTTAAATCAACACGATATTTCTACGCGTTCTCGAGATAAACGTAGAATTTCAAACCTCGTAGAGCAAAATCACGTGTGTTTGACTCACACGTGATTTTGCTCTACGCTCTATCAAGTGTTCTTTACACAATAGGTTTGTCAATTAATTTACTCGTTAAGTATAACCACAAAAGTATAAACACATTCATGTTCATCACACAAACATTTTCCAGTTGTGGGAATCGAACCCACGGCCTTAGACCCAGAAAGCAGGGTTGCTGTGGCAATCGGCCGTCATTCTATTAAAATACTGCAACTGTCTGTGCCATAAAACAAAGCGTCTAAGAAAGGTTGCGGTCATTATAACAATGAAGGTTACATTTGTCGTCAATCTATCAAGACAGACGGACAGACGCACGGAAACAGATTGAAGTGTTCCGTTTTTTCTCTTGAGGTGCGAACCCTAAAAAACATATTCCGAGTGTGGAAAACATGCCGCTCAGCGGCGAGGTAACTATTTTTTAAAAATATTTTATACCGGAGCCCAGTTAATTGAATACAACCAGTGTATATTATTGAATTAAATGCGCCGGGGAGTAATATTGAGATTATTGTTTAACAAATTGTAATATTTTGATGGAAATCGCTTTCCGCGGGATTTCAGTTCACTTTTTCAGTTTTTTTTTTTGGAGTTTCGATTTGTAAGTTATCAACATTTGCAAACCATTTATTGTTCATTGCTGGACGCTTCTATGATCATTGATAGCCTATAGCAGTCCTCTGATGGTTTAAAGTCTTCTCCCAAGTGGAGGGTTTGCTCATAATCACCACGTTGAGCAGACAGCTTGGTGATGCCAAAGTCAAAGTCAGAGTCAAAAATATTTTTATCCCAGAAAGCCCGTAGGCATATATTATGCGTACATAACTGTGGACAAGGTAGTGAGTTGATGGCAGTAACTATATTCCTAAAATTAAAACTAAGGCGCGTTTGGCTATGAGGCCCTGGTCTAAGAAGAGCCCCACAACAAGCTTAGCTGGGTATTCTTTTTTGTTATCACCATCGCAATTTATCATTAAAAATTATAAGAAGAGCAACCTGGTTAGAGCAATGATTCACACCCAAGCTTTTTTATCTGTTACGTAAGCCTTTATATTATTATAGGACTTTTCCATAAGCTTAAGTTTAATACAAACCTTGATCTTTTTAAGAGATCTCCACGATGTCAACGGGCATTTGTAGTTGTATGCAATTTTATATAGGAAAAAAAACTAATTTTATTTAGTAAAATCATCGGCGTATGTCTATGTATGAAGTCTCATCACAATTAGTTCAGTATTTTTGTATTGTTATCTTCCACAGCCTATTAATACTGCAGGTAGCGGCCTTGTCACTCATTTGAGGGAGAATTTCAGAGCATAGACCCACCATGTTCTTCCAATGTAGGTTGACGCATGTTCACGATAATTATGACGTGTCAATATTTTGAGATGCAATACCTTCTTGGGGAATTGAACCGAAATTCCGTGATCTGAAATCGAACATGTTAACCTCAAGACCAAAGTAACAGTCTGTGTGATTACATGCTGCCGTTCACCTACATACAATACCTATCAGCTTAGTAACAAACACAAATTTCACAGTCACAAATAGTAAGTACCTAATCACAATTCCATTTATTTATATAGATTTACATACAAACAACCTCAAAAAAGAAGCCAACTCCGAATCCAAGGATTAACTTCAAAGGGCACCGCAATTCAGAAAATGCGTTTTTATAGAAATACCCGCTTTGACGAGCAAGATTTCGTCAGCAAATTGCGAATGACAGAATTTCGGGACTCTCCGATTATATTCTCTATCCTGTTTCGGCGGGAGGGTCAATTCGGGGAATTTTGAGTTGACAGACGATCGCTTGCGACCTCGCTCGAGGCTACAACATTGATATAATAAAAAATGTATTTTTAGAACTGACTTCAAAATATCCGAGTTCAGTTACCAAAGGCTTGATTCGTTTTTTTTTTTGATAGTTGATATTTATTGACTGACCCAGCGGTTGGGCTAAATTATAGATATATAAATTATAAATAGAGCAACGTCCAACAACCTGAGGGTTAGGTGTTTAGCATCTTATGCCATGAGGCTTTCATCATCATCATCTTTTTTTTTTTTTTTATAATAAATAAATATGCTACGGCAATACACACATCGCCATCTAGCCCCAAATTAAGCGTAGCTTGTGTTATGGGTACAAAGATGCCTGATGAATATTTTTATTAATTATATACATAAATACTAAGAAAATACATATAAACACCCAGACACTGAAAAACATTTTTTTATTTATTTTATTTACTTTATTTGTACACCACAAATAGGAACAACAAAACAATGGACACAACAAAAATAAGCTTAAAAAGTAGGATACAAAGGGCGGCCTTATCGCTTATTAGCGATCTCTTCCAGGCAACCTTAGGATTAGGAAAACCAAGGGAAACCGATTGGTGGGGTGTATCATTATTATATACATACTTACGAACAATTACACACTAATACTTATCAAGATTACACACATAAAATAGTAATAATAATAAATTTAAAAAATGATAAACTAATATTTACTAAAACATACTTAAATATGAGTAAGAGTCACTGTCGTCTTTATTGCTCAAGATAATGGGCTTTAACAGCATTTTTGTATATGTCTAGTGACCTTGACTGTCGTATTCTTATTGGGAGTGCATTCCACAGTTCAGTAGCTTGAACAATGAATGAATGCTTATAAAACTTAGTTTTTACACAAGATAGAAAAATGAATTTTAAAATGTAAAATGTAAATTGTTGATATTGGAAAAGAGCAACTAATGAGTTTCTTGCCGGCTTCTTCTCGGTAGAATCTGCGTTCTGAACCGGTGGTAAAGTCACTATACACAGACAGAGTTGACGTTTTAAAAGTGCTTATATTAGGCCTACTTGAAATAAATGAATTTTGACTTTTGAATTTTGAATCGCTGTAAATGCACATAACTTAGAATTGTTAGAGGTCTGGAACTCGGCCCTCGGAAAGTGAAGCCGAAGTCCTAACCACTAGGCTGAAAAATTACAAAGCTATCCACGCTTTTCAGACCGGAACAGGGGATTGCAACAATTCCGCTCGGTGGAAGAAATGAGCATAGCAGTAGTAGGTACCTACTTCTCCGGAAAATCTCTCAAAAAGCTTTACTACTAGAAGAACTGAAATTTTTTCTTTTTTTCTATCATCATCATATAAACCCATTATCGGCAGAGCGCGGGTCTACATTCAGAATGATACGGGTTAGGCCGTAGTCCACCACGCTGGCCAAGTACAAGTTCTCGGAATTTTCATGGTTTTGTATGCAGGTTTTTAGTATTTTAATGTTCTCTAACCTAACTTAATATTTTGGTGAGAAACTTAAGCAATAAATAAATATACTACGACAATACACACATCGCCACCTAGCCCCAAAGTAAGCGTAGCTTGTGTTAAGCTTGTACTAAGATGACTGATGAATATTTTTATGAATTATATATACATAAATACTTAAAAAATACATATCAATACCCAGACACTGAAAAACACTTATGCTCATCCCACAAACATTTTCCAGTTGTGGGAATCGAACCCACGGCCTTGGACTCAGAAAGCAGGGTCGCTGCCCACTGCGTCAGTCGGCAGTCAAATGTAACGTCAATGTGTAACTTATAATTGGATAGAAGCAGGCGTTACTTTGCGGAAATCCATGATATACTATGAAAATTAAGATTAATTTGCTATACTCCGCGAAAAGCATAAGAATCTGTGGGGTGTATTTTTTAATTTCTTCAATGCTTATACTCAAACAGATACCTTATACTTTACAATGAATAATTGTTAAGTACAGTTGTACTTAACAATTATTAGTCAACATCTCCTGAGGATGCTGTTCATACTCGCAAAAAAACTGAAGGCCTAGTTTCACTAGTTGGAGAGAACCTAAAGGAGAACAATTTTCCTAAGTTTTCAATTAAACTTCTTAAGTTTCGATGTGTCCATAATTAGAATTATGCGATGTTATAAAATGAATGTTACCTGATACATGTTACCATAATCTTATTTCGCTCATCGAATGATGTAATGTTTCAATGTAATAAGGCTTCCACGCACGTTTTATCGATGATTATTTTATTAGCTGTTGCACGCGACTTCGTTCGCATTAATTTGGGTTTTTTTAATAATGTTAAAAAATAAAGGTACTTACTTATTTGGATACTTCGCGAATAACTCATTATATTTCGACAGCCGGTTGGCGCAGTGGGCAGCGACCCTACTTCCTGCGTCCAAGGCCGTGGCTTCGATTACCGCAACTGGAAAACAATGTTTGTGTGATGAACATGAATGTTTTTCAGTGTGTGGGTGTTATATAGACTATAGTCTTTCTCTATTCGAACTAGAAGTTCCTGAGATTAGCGCATTCAAATAAACAAATTCTCCAGCTTCATAGTACTAGTGTAAAGAACGCCGGTTTGACATTAAGAGCTAGTATACACTGTGCGACAATTTAGGCGCGGGCTGTAATATAAAGAGAATCTATCTCTAATCTTTTTTTTGGCTCAAGCCTAAGCCATAACCTATGTCTGCCTCCCTGGTTGCGAGTGCTGTAGATATTACGTGCAGGCCCCGAGTTCTATCCCCCGCAGTGGCAATTGGATAATTTATAATTTCTAAATAAAAGATAACAAAAATTAAAACAGCGCCATCTCTTTTTATACCCATTATCTACCGCGGGCCCGCGAATAAAATAAGTCGAATTTTTGGTCGTAAGCTTGTTTGAACGGCTATACGAAAATAACTACTGACAGATGAGGAATGGCTTGTTTAAATTTTATTGGGTTAATTCGTACCATCCAGTCGCAGAACGCTTCATCGCTTAGCGGCACGTCTTTGTCGACGGTAACAAGCCACGAACTTATTAGCCTCCTGCCAGACCATAAAACCTCCTTGGTTACTGCTACTACTACTGGCGCCGCCAGGTGACAGTTTTTATAATTACAAAAATGACGCGCGACGAAGTCAAATGGAGCGTCGAAAAATTAAAAAAAAAAAAAGAATCGGTTCGTTCCGCTTTCGTTAATTCGGGTATATTGGACACTTGATAGTGCTGTCACTCCTTTTTAACGGATTTAGTCAGAAACCTTTTTATAATTAAGTTTGAAAAGTCAGTATTTCGCAACTTCAATTTCGCATGTCGTTGGAAATATATCGTGCATAATATTGTCTATGCCTTTTCCAAGCTACTTGACACTGGCAAAGTACATTGTGCTGTTTTGGCACTACGAGAAGCCATAAATCAAAAAAAGAAGAAGAATATTGTCTATGGATCTTGGTAAGCATTTTGTAAAGCTAAAATAATCAGCTATATTCATTTTAGTTTATGGTAGACTGCTGATGAGGTGGACGGATGTCATCAAGCGAATTGCAGGTAGCCGCTGGACCCAAGCAGCATAAGACTGTGGTATTTGGTACTGCCTACAAAAGCAGTGGACGTCCATTGGTCGACAATATGATGATGATGATAAATTAGTTTCAATGTACAAAATACTTTTTAATCGGACTGGTTTTTCCTATATTCTGAGAGAATTTTCTTTTCAACCCACCGCATCCTATTGCCCGACTTTTGCTAGACTCCTAAAGTCAAACTCGAAGTCAAAAATATCTTTATTTAAGTAGACCCATAGGTGGTTTTTAATCGGACTGGTTTTTCCTAAATTCTGAGAGAATTTTCTTTTCAACCCACCGCATCCCATTGCCCGCCTTTTGCTCGACTCCTAAAGTCAAAGTTAAAATTATTTTAATTCAAGTTATCCCAAAAGTGGCACTTTTGATTCGTACATTACACGAGAATTACACGGTAGTGAGATGATGGCGATAACCATATTCGTAAACTTAAAACTAAAGCTACGAGGGTTCCAAACGCGTCCTGGTCTAAGAAGTAGCACACAACAAACTTAGCCGGGTGTTTTTTTTTTGTTATCACCATCTCACATTGTGTTTTAAAATTATTAGAAGAGCAACCTGGTTAGAGCAATAATACACACCCAATACTATAAGGGGTCAACAATATCATTAGGGTCGTAGTGTGATGTAAAAAAGCCCGCTTTAAGAATGGGTCTATCAAATGCACTCTAGTATTTTTTTATTTGACTGGTGTTTTTGGATAGAAGCAGGAGTTACTTTGCGGAATATTGCGGTCATATATGGTCCTCATTGCCGAACATTGCCGAAGATCTGCTTGGTGTGGAGTATAAAGATTGGAGAAATTATAAATTACACCGTAAAGACTCTCTGAGTATAACAAATTAGGCTCCATCTTAGGTATCACAGGATTAAAATCTACCTTTGAACTCATTTTCGCATGCCGCCTTTCATACTTGTTATAATTAATTCAACTATGTAGGATTTTCCTTTTACGTAATTTCCAACCACATTAACTAAAAGGCCTAATTAAGAACTGAGTCTTGAACACTTTTCGGCGTAAAGGTCGTACTTTGGAGTTGTTTCAAAAATTATTAAAGGGCACTTCGTAATTTGTTAATGGCAAGTTCTCAAATTTATCCATATTTTTTTTTTTATATAATTGACGGTCCAAGCAGATGGCCCACCTGATGGTAAGTGAAATAGCATCGTCTATAAACAAGGGCCTGCAAAGAGTTCGTCTTGCAACATGCCGCCCTGTGTCCATCAATTTGAGGCGTAGGTGTTAAGCCTCATGAGCCTGGAATTACAACGGCAACCACGCCGTTCAGATCGGAATACAGCATTGCAACAATGCTGCTTAGCGGCAGAAACAAGCATGGCTTATATTTAAATACTCGTAAGAAAACAAACGTGTGGGTACGTATGTAGAAGTTATACTTCTTTGGCGTAACAAGATAAAAATCTTTTTAAAAATTTTATCTTTCGCCTTATTCTACGTTTGCAGAAAAAACGACACTAACTGGTGACGCCATTTTTACTTTCGGGGAATCATCACCATAAAATGGTATTTATTTTCTTTGTAAATTTAGTGGACTGTATATTTTAGGTTTTGCTGGATTCTTTTCCCCTTTTTAATGTTTAAACTATGGCTTTAAAGGATATAGAACAAGGGATAACTAGGGTTGGACAGAAAAGTATTTGCACGTGGACTTACAGTTCGTCGTAATGCAGTTCTCTTGATTTCTCGTCACTTCACAAGGTTTCACAGGTTATCACTAAACACTAAAGCACTGATGTAGGTTTAAATACTATTAATCGTCCAGTATAAGGTTCTTTGGCCGGCCGACCATGTGGTTTTATTGAGCGGAAGATTGACGTGCGTTTGCCGCGGATATAGGTGTGCAACTAATTGGCGGCGTGATGCGGGCAGATAAGGATGCGGAAATATAAAATATGGAGGATGGAAATCCATAGTGTAGCCATTATCTATTACTTCGACCACAGATTAATGAGGATTTATCAAGCATCCCCCCGGACATGAAGGAACCCTTCATAAAACGGATATAAACATAATTGCAACTTATAATACGACCTAATATTGTAAGTATACTATACAAGAGTAATGCATAAAGAAAAATAAAATAAATTAACTAAAACATAATAAGATTAAATGAGAACTAGTGATAAAAATTATTGAGTTGGCAGCGGACATAACTTAACGATAGGCCGGATATAAGTCCCGTTCTTAGTTTTTATTTGAACTACGCGGACAACTCCATCTTTGCCAGGTAGCACCTTAGTAATGACCCCAAGTGGCCACTGTAAGGGCGGCGCGTTTTGTACAATAACTATCACAACAGTCCCTATTGTAAGCGGATTCGTGGGAGTGTTCCACTTTTGACGCACTTGCAAATTGTGCAGATATTCCGTTCTGAATCTCTTCCAGAATGACTGAACCAGAGAATCCAATAAAGAAAATCTAGACAAAAGACCAGCGCGTTCTCCAGTTACGTCTGGAGCTGGAATGAATTCCAAAGGTACGGTTGAAAGAAAATGCGAAGGCGTTAGCGCGGAGGGTTCAGAGGGATCTGAACTTAAAACATACAGAGGTCGACTGTTAAGTACAGCCTCAATTTCATTAAGTACAGTAAGCATTTCCTCGTATGTCAGAATTTGTTTGCCGATTACGCGAAAAAGTAGAGTTTTAACACTTTTAATATTACTCTCCCAGACTCCTCCAAAATGGCTTGCAGTTGGTGCATTAAGTTTCCAATCTATACGATATTTAGCTAATTCGGAACTAAAGTCCTTATAATAATCTTCTGACTTTAAAAAGGTATGTAACTCATTCAAATAAGCCTTGGATGAAACGAAATTGGTCCCTTGGTCTGAGTACAGGACTTCGCAATTTCCTCTCCTGGCCTGGAATCTTTTAAAACAATTTAAGAAGGCGGAGGAACTCAGATCAGAGGCTAGCTCTATATGAACCGCCTTTGTAACCAAACAAACAAATAGGCATATATATGCCTTCTGACTACGTATGCCGCGTTTCCTAGTCAATGTGATATAGAGAGGTCCAGCGTAATCTACACCTGTGTGTAGGAATGCCTTACTTTTCTCTATCCTACACTTAGGAAGGTCAGACATAAGTGGAAATGTAGGCTTAGGATTATGCCTAAAACATGCATTGCACTTATGTATGCGTTGACGTACCACACAACGAGCGGATAATATCCAATATTTTTGTCTCAATATAGACAGAAGCAATTGAGGGCCAGCGTGTGAATGATTACGATGATAGTGATCAATTAACAGATCTATTATGTGTCCCTTCTTGGGTAATAAAATTGGGTGTTTATGCGAGTAATCTAACGACGAGTAAGCAAGACGTCCACCCACCCGAAGAATGTCCTCAGAAACAAAAGGAAATAATTTTCGTAATTTTGACGAACATGGTTTATTATTTTTAATGTTGTCAATATCAGTCTGAAAGACTGAGCGTTGTATTGTGCGAATTATCAGTAATTCAGCTGCATTGATATCTTCAGCTGTAATAATATCTCTGCGCGGAAGTTTTTTCATGAATCTGAGTACATAAATCGTGGCGTGAAGAAATTTAGTCCAAGAAGAACATTTAGATCCAAGCTTTATAATTGTATATTCATCGTGCGATATTATTAAGTGCGTTGTAGTTTTCTCCTCAGGTAATGAAGAAACCTGATGAGAGGAAAACTTTATTATGGGCCACTCTTCTGAAGATAAAGACAACCATGGGGGACCCTTAAACCAAAGGTCGTGTTTTGAAAACTGTGTGGGCATAAGGCCACGAGACACACAGTCCGCGGGGTTTTGAACACCAGGTATGTGATAAAAGTTCACCTTAATTGATGTCAATAGCGTATGAATTTGAGAGATGCGGTTAGCCACATATGTATTAAACCTGTGTGGCGAAGAGAGTGCCCAACAAAGGGCGACTTCTGAATCAGAAAACGCGAGTACTTCCTTTATTTTGATGCGGGTTGACAATATATTATATACTGAATTTACAAGTCGAGCAAGCAATACTATTCCATTTAACTCTAACCTAGCTAGCGTGACCGTTGGTTTTACCGGTGCTACGCGGGATTTAGAGCAAATAAGTGTAATTATAGGCCTTTGATTTCTGTTTTTAACGTATAAGTATAAAACAGAGCCAAATGCTTGCTCACTAGCGTCAGAGAATGCGAGAAGATAAATTTCAGAAGTGTCTTCTATTCCAACATGACGAGGATACTTAAGATTCTGAATAATAGGCAGTTCAATTATATAATTTTGCCATCTTTCACATATGTGTTGAGGGGGACACTCGTCCCATCCTATTTTTAGAAGCCATAACTCCTTTATGAGTAATTTAGCGAATAAAATGACTGGACCAACAAGACCTAGAACGTCATAAAGACGCGCGGTAGCTGAAAGTATAGCTCTTTTGGTACAATCACCTTGCGGTTGCGAAACTCTAAAAATAAATTCATCAGATGCGGGAAGCCAATGAAGACCAAGAATCTTAAAAGAGTCATCAGTGTCAAGAGAGATCGACTCAGATTGGCGGTGAAATGAAGGAATGTGTCCGAGCAATTCAGTCGAATTGCTGGTCCATTTCACTAAGTCAAATCCACCAGCCTTAAACAGTTGTATCAACTCTTGAGCTATCTTTACCGCTTCATCTAGAGATGAGGCGGAAGAAGCTAGGTCGTCCATGTAGACGTCTCTCTCAACCACTGATGCAGCGAGAGGCCATTGCTGGCGCTCGTCACTAGCCAGCTGGCGCAGTGTGCGTAATGCCAAAAAGGGCGATGAGCGGAGACCAAAGGTCACTCGAGTAAATTCATACATTTCAAGTGGGTCCTTTGGTGAAGATCGATAAATAATGCGTTGATATTTGCGGTGCGGAGAATTGACATATATAGACAAATACATTTGTCGGACGTCAGCAAAAAATGCGATGCGGAAAATGCGGACATTCAAAAGAATGTTAAATATGTCTGCTTGCAAATTGCAACCAGTATACAAAATATCATTTAAAGATAATTTCCTATTTGCGGAGGGTTCTTCTATTTTAAGAAGAGAATAATCAGTGGGACAAGAACCATCTAGTACGATTCGTACCTTGGTACTCTTGTCTTCGCGTATCACTGGATGATGCGCTAAGATATAACCTGGTGAAGCAGGTTCATCAGGTGGTAAGCGTTTGAGGATACCCTTATCAAGGTAATCCTTAATAACTTCATTATATCTAATATGAAGTTCGGGATCTCTAATGAATCGTTTTTCCAGATTGAGAAAACGCTTCTTTGCGGTAAAATACGAATCACCTAATAAATTAGGATCTTCTTTAAAGGGAAGATCTACCGAATATGCTCCGTCCTGTTGGCGTACAGTGGAAGCCGTATATATGTCCTCACACCTTTGTTCATCAGGACTTAAGAATTTGCGGGAAGGAGGCTCTTCTATTGTCCAAAATCTCTCTAACATTTTATCTAAAGGTTCACTCGTGAAAAAACACAAAGCGCGGGAATTATTAGGTTTAGATAAAATAGGTGCATCGCCCATAATTATATAACCCAAAGAGGTTTCAAATGCGGAAGGCATATTTTCATAACCATTTATTTTATCAGCCATTGCTATTTTGCGATACACATTTACCCCTAGTAATATATCAATTGGACCAGGTTCTGCGAAATCATCATCAGCCAGAGGTAAATTTTTAATAAGACCATCAATGGCTGTGATGTCTACATGAGAGTCAGGCAGTTGAGAAGTGATTCGCTCAACTACAAGAGGGCGTATTGAGTATTCATTCGCGTCATTAAAACGAGATTTAAACGTAAATTCTGAAACACCAATTATTTTTTGCGATACTCCGCCGATGCCTTGAACTTCAGAAAAACGACTCTGAAAGCTAATAGGTAGCGAATATTTTTCACAGCAACTAATTGAAACGTAATCTCTTTGCGATGCGGGATCCACTAGGCATCTTATAAGATGTGCACAATTATTTTTGTCATACACTCTTATTTTCGCAGTACCTAACAAAGTGGTTGTTGTGACGCGTTCTAAACAATCATATGATACGTTACATACCAAAGTGGTATTTGTGGTCTGAGATATAAAATTATTTTTATTTAGTGTATTTTCACTAGAGGAGCTTGTCGAAGGTGCCTCAGTAATAACTGATGACACGCGAGGCGAATTAATTGCGTTAGGAGATGAGGGCGGTTTACCTATGTTAGATTTGGACGTTTTAGGTAATAAATCTTTAGCGTTGTAATTGTTGCGTTCAAAATGCAATTCAGTATGATGTGATGCCGATGAGCACCTTTTACAGTTTCGCTGAGAAGAGCAGTTTAAAGTTTTATGATGAGTCGATAAACATCGGTTACAAAAGTTATTATTTTTTACATGTAAATGCCGCTCATGCGGAGACAACTTCATAAATGCAGGGCAAGAATAAAGATGTATGTGTTGACCAATTTTACACAAACTGCAAGCTGCACTATTTAAAGTATTTACAGTTTCTGTACTTACAAAACCTTTGGTAGAAGGCTTCGGAATCGAATTCCCCTTATATCTATTTTGAGGTAATTCTAATCCTTTATTAAGAGAGCGCGACATTACTTTATTCTGTTCCTTCACAAATTCTATAAGACTCCTATAGGTAGGAATTTGTTTTTTGCGATTTATTATCTCAAACATTTTAACTGTATCAGCATCTAATTTAAGCGTGGCTAAGTGAAAGAATATAAAATCAGTAAGATCGATTTTTAATTGTTTGAGAGCTTCTACTGAAGAATTAAATGTATTTATAAAGCTATCTAATGAATTAGCATTAGTACTAGCAAGCGGTTTAAATTGCAATAATTGGTTTAAATAAGCGCAGGCTAACGAACGCGGATCGTCGTATTTTTGTATTAACGCCTCCCAAATAATAGGATAATTTTCTGCGGTGGCTGGCAATCCTGCACATACAGATGCGGCTTTCCCTTTTAACCTACCAACTAAATAAAATACCTTTTCATTATTGGTTAAGTTAGGATTATCATGTATCATGTTTTTAAACTGCTGGTAGAACAAAGGAAATTTAGTTAACTGACCGTCAAACTCCATTAAGTCTATAGGCGGAAGATGGGATTTTAATTTAGGAAAACTAGAGATAGGACGTGCGCTGTCATTCTCTGAACTCGTATTATCAACATTAGAGTGACGCTCCATTATTTGTTTGACATAGCAAAACATTTCTTCAAATGAAGTCCACGATTGGTAATTAATCATAGCCTTTGGATTCAACATTAACTGCGCCTCATTGAATAAATCTAAATTTAACTCAAACTCTTTGCGTAAAGTGTCTATGTTTGAAGCCTGAGACAATAAAGAAGGCAGCTTACTGCTGTCCGATTCGACTTGAATAGCGGTGTCAAACATTCTTTGCATACGAGCAAATATAACGTCCCGTTTGCCTTCCAACAACCGTAACTTACATTCTTCCTTGCTATATGGACTTGGTGAAGAAACCGACTCTGGTTTATTCATTCTGAAGGAGTAAACCGAATTATAAAAATAAAAATATAATAAAAAAGGTGTATATGTGTTTGCAAATGCGTCAAGAAATGCGTAAAATATATAAAGTAGTTGCAGTCTTATAATAATAAACACACAACCCCTTTATAGACGCGAGCGGTTAAATAAAAGCGTTATAATGCTATTTTAAAAACTAAACCGGGCAAAGAACTAGGTATAACAATTAACAAGTTAGAGGTCATGCGTGACCTTGAATGCAGCGAGCGACAAAAACGACTGCGGCCGAGCGCATTGTTTGGTAGGTATGATGCGTTTGAAATAGATATCTTTACCTACGATTCATCCGTTTTTAATACTAAGTAGCGGGGTAAAACTATATAGAAATACGAAGCAAGCGGTGCGGAAAAGAGATATATAATTATAAAATACTTAGTACTTCTTTACTTAGTAAACAAAACGTTAAATCTATTATGTAGACAATATCTTAGCGGTATTAAACTTACAAACTGAACTAGTGAATACCTACAATATGGCGTACTTTAAGTTGCATAGACTAATAATAATTCCGAACTTTAAAGTCATAGAATGTAATGATTAACGATAATTTAAATCCTAAAATTATGAATTTAAATCGAATCGGCCGATCTTCGGATCGAATGACTAAAATTTATGAAATTCGATGGAAGTGATCAAATATTTTTTATGAAATCGGCTCGAAGTGACCAAATTTTATGGTGACGCCATTTTTACTTTCGGGGAATCATCACCATAAAATGGTATTTATTTTCTTTGTAAATTTAGTGGACTGTATATTTTAGGTTTTGCTGGATTCTTTTCCCCTTTTTAATGTTTAAACTATGGCTTTAAAGGATATAGAACAAGGGATAACTAGGGTTGGACAGAAAAGTATTTGCACGTGGACTTACAGTTCGTCGTAATGCAGTTCTCTTGATTTCTCGTCACTTCACAAGGTTTCACAGGTTATCACTAAACACTAAAGCACTGATGTAGGTTTAAATACTATTAATCGTCCAGTATAAGGTTCTTTGGCCGGCCGACCATGTGGTTTTATTGAGCGGAAGATTGACGTGCGTTTGCCGCGGATATAGGTGTGCAACTAATTGGCGGCGTGATGCGGGCAGATAAGGATGCGGAAATATAAAATATGGAGGATGGAAATCCATAGTGTAGCCATTATCTATTACTTCGACCACAGATTAATGAGGATTTATCAAGCACTAACAATAAAATTCAAAAAATTGAAAATTCATTTATTTCAAGTAGGCCTAATATAAGCACTTTTGAAACGTCAAGTCTGTCTGTTTGTAGTGACTCTACCACCAGTTCGGAAAGCAAGAAGCCGAGAAGAAGCCGGCAAGAAACTCAGCACTTGCTCTTTTCCAACATCAACAATTTACATTTTACATTTTAACATTCATTTTTCTATCTTGTGAGAGATGAAAGCGGAGCCGGATGCTTCCAAACAACCTTGTCATTCAGAAATTCATCAATTGTATAGTAGAAGAAGGAAAGAAGATAATAAAAAAATGGTATTGTTTGAATTATTGAAAGTCGACCGTGAAACCTTTTTTAGGAAAACTAAAATGTTGTCTATAGCTGACTTCATGGTGTCGGTTTTTCAGTAGGTTTAGGTTAGTGCGCGCGCATCGTAAAAATTTACTCTCACCATTTTTCCCTAACGTGCCAAAAGAAGTACAACTTCTGCTTTTATAAAATTTTGTGATCAAGCAAGGAACCTATATAGTAATATCAGTGCGTTTTATAATTATAGGGTTTGTGTCTTTCAAAAATAAAATAATGAGTGTAAAAATTTTCCTAAAAAATATTTTTTACGGCCACTCATTTCACATACTGTGCGATTTTTCTTGATTATGTTTCAAACAAAATAAAGCAAGGAAACATGGATGGCTGCGCTTTATGTTGAAGTGAGTTTTATAGTGTAAACTAACGTATTTAATAGTTTCAAGCAAATTAAAAATTGCACAACAGAAAAAAGACCTGTAAAAAATATTATACGTTTCATAATAAATTCACGCACACACACATATACACATACAAACACACACACACACATACACGTGACACAAACACACACACATTCACACACATATTGTTATAACACTGTTTTAGTCAGCATGCTATTCTCATTTAACCAACGAGAACTCAACACACCATTTTAGTTTCTATTGTTGAACTGCACTTGATATTATCCCAATATTTTAATCAATGTTTGGAAAGGCACAATCTTAAGATACAGGATTTCCTAGTTTCTTAGAGTTATTTAAAGATTTATATGAACTGTGTTTTTCTAATAAATATTTTCTATTTCTATTTTGAAATTATATCTTCTTAATAATGTATTGCGTTCCAAGTGATTATTACAACCAGTGGCGTGCATTGGGTTCCTTACCAGTATGCATATACTGCAGAAAAATTGAATATAACGGCTAAAATTCCCCTCCTATACGGGTTATATAACAATTTTAGGGTATGCAGTGCTTTTGCGCATGTATGAAGTGCACGCCACTGATTACAACCCTAGATGTTAGAGCCTATAGCCTAGATCCCGGAGCCTCCCATTATGTACTGAGGCTGGCAACCAAGGGGGTTTTAGTGGGTAGAAATCCCTCTTAACCCAAAGTCTCCCACAGAGAATTGGGTATCTTTTAAGAAGATTTCCCCCCCGTCAACAAAAAAAAAAAAGCTGTTAGAGCCTTTAACTTGCTTTGATTCTAAACAATAACATCTCGAGAGTTCTCCATAACGTCTCTAAGCGATAAGGCCGCCTTTTGTATTCCAGTCTTTGTGTTTCTCTCTATTCGTCCTTTATTAACCTAACTGTTTAGTGGTGTACAAATAAAGAGTTTAAATAAATAAACGTTCTCAAAGCCGTGTGAAGTCTATCTATCCGCACATGGCTAGCGTCGTCTGCTTATAAGTCAAGCTTATAGGATAGGCATATGCTGCCTCGGAGGTTTTTTAGAACTTTTAAAGGGGAACAACTTTGTAATACATGATTTCATCTAAACTGTAACCATTTACGCAGCGCCGCCAGTCGAAGCTATCAGCGGAAAAAAAATCCCGATTTTGAAACATTCTTCATTAGTGCTTTACTACTATTGTTTACAGAGTAATGAGATGTAGCCTTTAGCCTTTCTCGATAAGTTGGCTATCCAAAACTGAAAGAATTTTACAAATCGGACCAGTAGTTCCTGAGATCATCGCGGTCAAGTAAACTCACAAACAAACAAACACTCAACTCTTCAACCTTCAACTTTATATATTAGTATGAGTTAAGATTTGAGTATTATAGTACACTAGCTGACCCGTGCAACTTCGTCTGCACCAAATCTGTTATTACCGGAAAACACGAATAAAATGACATTTTCTAAAAAAAAAATCCTGGCTAGATCGATTTATCGCCCCCAAAACCCCTAGTATACCAAATTTCATGAAAATCTTGGAGCCGATTCCGAGATTCCAATTATATATATATACAAGAATTGCTCGTTTAAAGATATAAGATATTATATATTTGATCGTATATATTTGCTTTGCCTTCTTACATGATCGTGCTGATCATGCAAGAAGGCAAAACTGTAGCTACCTATATTTGCTCATTTGAAATAGTATGTTAATCATTTACATACTATTTCAAATGATCAAAGAGCCTGTCCTTAACCGAGAGCGATTTTCGGCAGTCCCGAGGGTATTTAATAATGTCGTAATGGAAGGATCCACATTTTATATTTTAATTTAATGAGTGGGCGGCCGCTCCGGCGAATTATGTCAAATATTGGAACAGTAAAGATGGCTAATACAGTTCACAAACTTATATTTATTAGGTACTAGCGAACCGCCCCGGCTTCGCACGGCAATGTATGTAAGTGTCAATGGCGTGCACAGAGTTTTTTACCAGGGTATGCATAAAGAAGGAAGTTGCCATAAACAATTTTAGGGTGGGCAGAGCTTTAATGCATGTATGAAGTGCACGCCACTGGTAAGTTTATTAGTAATTTTTATTTTTTTTCCGGGAGTTTTAAGGTCGCCTCCCGCCACCCGCCTTATCCGCGGTATTGATTTAATGATTTTTGCCTTTTGAGTCATAGTGGAATAATGTTATGAATATTTTTTAGTGCCTGGGTTGTTTATTATAAGTATAATAAAATTCATTAAAATGTATCAGCCATCTAAGTACCCATAACACAAGCTACGCTTAGTTTGGGGCTAGATGGCGTGAATGTATTGTCATAGTATATTTAAAAAATAAAATAAAAAAAAAGCTTTAGTCGGGACTTGCATAGGGGACTTTTATCTTGGTTAACGGATCCCATGGGATTTTATAATTACAAAAAAAAACACGAACGAAATCGCGGGTAATTACGAGCATAAAACATTTCGCTTTATCATCTGTATTGAATACCAAAGTAAGCCACGCAAATAAGTTACAATGCAGTAATTAATACAAATTTATCTTAATTTCCCCTCATTAACTTGACGTATAATTAACTTTGCGGCGATGTTCTAGCGGCTATTGATGACGCTGAGTCAAATTAATTATCACGTTATACAGTTTAACTGCCTCGGTGTCCTAGTAGATAGGACTACGGATCATGAAGTCCGAGATTCTCGGGGGCGGACCAAAAGTTTATTAACTTATTTATTCATAAGGCAAACCACTAATAAATTTCAATTTATTTAGCCCAATACATAATGTTACATTTATAAAATATGATTTAAAATACATTTATATACCTACTCACATTAAATAATTCTATGAATTTAAAAAAAACATCGTATAGTTCGGAAACCAATCTATATATATAAAGAAAGTGGTGTTAGTTACACCATTTATAATTCAAGAACGGCTGGACCAATTTTAATGATATTTTATTTTCTGGACTTCCCTTAGTCCGAAATAGGATAAAAAGTATTGAAATATAGTATTCATGAAAACAAAATTGTTAGGCGGTACGAAGTTCGCAGCTAGTTGGGGATAAAAAAAAACATTTACGGAATAAATACATTGCTCTTGCTCTATGGGGTACTTTTTTAAGTATTTTATTAAATTCATTTTCATTTTCAGTGTTCTTAATAAAATCTGGCAGACTATTTAATGAATACTTTGATAGACATTGCGTATCGACTTTGCTTGTGGAGTGCTAATCCCTACTAACTTTATAAATGTGAATGTAGTTTTGTTTGTTACGCTTTCACGCAAAAACTACTGAACAGATCATCATGAAACTTTGTACACATATTCCTGAAGGTATTAGAAGTAATATAGGATGCTTTTTATCACGAAATTAAGCTCAGTTCTTTTGGGAGAGGGGACGAAAGTGTTTGACGATTTTACACCATAACGCCGTCAAATGATAACCGATTTAAATAATTACTTACTTACTTTTTTATATAAGAATACACAACTTAAACATTTCAGTGGAATTATACCGAAATTGAATGCCACATGTCTTTCGAAAAACAAAAACAAACGCAGAAGAAGTCGCGAGCAACAGCTAGTTTTGAATAAATTGTAACAACATGCACAAAAAATTTTAGTGTCATGATTACAAATTCTGCCTAGTGTCATTACAATAATCAATTGACGGTGTACACAGCATTTATTATTATTTTCTCCGGTCAAAAAAAAAAAAACAAATAAGTATTAACCCATTGATTTCCGTCGAAAATTTGGCTACTTTATATTTTTACAGTTACGTAACTTTTTAGGGAAATACCCTTAAAAAAATATCCAGACCGCCTATTATGGTTCTTTAAACGTTAATGGCTTTCTAAGTTATTTATCTTTACGAAAGTGTAATTTACAGAAGCTGAAGTCTTAAACTAAAAAATGTGTAAGCTGTCATGGCACGCCTGGCCGATGTGAAACATCGAAATTGTTTTGTATAAATTATATGCATAAAAGAACAATAACAACAGGATTCAGATAGGCCATAGCGAAATGATAAAGCATTACAATCATAGTGTGATTTTGCTTCCATTGTAGGAGGCTGCACACTTTCACTTCCTGAATGATCGCTGTCAGACGTATTTTATTGTTAAAAATTGTTTTAAAAGTAAAACGTACTACGTTACACATGTGAGAATAGCCTGCTATTCTCACATGTGTAACGTAGTAAACAATACTGTATACACCATGCACACTACTACGTACGGACTACGTTTTGTACCTAGTGTGGCACGGCGTCGCCACGTAACAATCAGGGTTACCCTCGCCTATAGATGATTCATATCAAAAACTGTAAAAAATAATGATGTAAATAAACTACTGTGACAACTATGAAATTAAAATTAAATATATTTTATTTTTACTATTTCAAAATAATAAACTATAATAAACTCGACGGACGATTGGCGCAATGGGCATCGACCCTGCTTTCTGAGTCCAAGGCCGTTGGTTCGATTCCCACAACTGTAAAATGTTTCTGTGATGAACACGAATGTTTTCCAGTGTCTGGGTGTTTATATGTATTACGTCATTGTACTACGACAATACACACATCGTCATCTAGCCCCAAAGTAAGCGTAGCTTGTGTTATGGGTACTGAGATGACTGATGAATATTTTTATGAATAATGTACATAAATACTTATTATGTTTTTATTATATTATATTATTCATCAGTCATCTTAGTTCCCATAACACAAGCTACGCTTACTTTGGGGCTAGATGACGATGTGTGTATTGTCGTAGTATATTTATTTATTATTTTTTATTTTTATTGAACGGTATTGTGTATGTTCTGTTAAATAATTGTCAGTACCAACCCGGAGTCAGAAAATTGGCGGTTCTAACCCCCGTGCCTCGGGGAGCACGTTAAGCCGTCGGTCCTGGTTATTGTCACTTACTGACATAGCTCAGCGAGTCGCGAAGCTGTAGTGGCAATGGGCAGGGCACATAGCTCGGAGAACCGATGGACGTTGGGGTCTTCAGGTGTTGGAATTGCGACCCCGAACCGGTAAACGCAGTGTTGGTCGGCCCCCAACGAGGTGGACAGATGACATCAGGCGAGTCACTGGGAACTGCTGGAGGCAAGTGGCCCAGGACCGTGGATTTTGAAACTCCCTACAAAAGACCTATGTCCAGCAGTGGACGTCAATTGGTTGAAATGATGATATGTGTAGAAATAAACGGGGGTTCTCCTATTCCATGTTCCCGTGATATAATAAACGTGTCCACTTGCTAAACAAGTGGACACGTATATAATTTTCGTCTCCCGCCCGTGCTAGCGCTGCAGTTGTCAAGTACAGGTATCCAAATAAATAATTCAATGTTTTTCACAACACAATAACTAAATTCCGCCGCCACTATAACTCACTCAAACCTCCGTAACAAATCAAACGAAATTATTATATCAAAAAATGTCCACTGCACTCGCAAAAACTGTACCTAATTTCTCGGGGTCAACGGACTGTTTCGCGAAGGTTCTTAAGTTTTATGATACTTTTAACTTTAATCGATTCCCTTTGAGATAAAATCGGGTAATTGTAGTAATGAAGCCGCAATTAGTGACTATTAATAAGGGATCTTATAAAAACGTTGGAGATGTAATATAACTTTATATGATGTCTATAACGTTTCTTGTACAGTATTTAAGTCAGAGTCCACGGTTATTTCTGCCGCTAAGCAGCATTGTGGCCATGCTTTGTTCACGTGAGGCTTAACACCTACGCCTCAGTTTGATAGATAAATGGCCGCACGTTGCAGGACGTGTTCCTTGCATATCCTACGAAGTTTAGTTCTGCATAAATGCGATGGTTTTCGACTTAACAACTAACACACACAAACGCACGCGTGAACTCTACACTAGTCGTTCACTCTTCACAGAGTGGTCGTGGTTGACGATGGTACATTTTCTTTGGCTACAGCAGCCCCCGCGATGCGCCTCCACTTGTTATGATCTTCAGCGTTTCTGGAACATTAGACTATGGAGGCTTAACACAAACACACACAGGTGAGCTAAATGCTTAGTCCGTCAATTACTTTATCTTATATCTTTAAAAGACCAATTCTTGTATATATATAATTGGAATCTCGGAATCGGCTCCAACGATTTTCATGAAATTTAGTATACAGGGGGTTTCGGGGGCGATAAATCGATCTTGCTAGGATTCATTTTTAGAAAATGTCATTTTATTTGTGTTTTCCGGTAATAACCGATTTGGTGCAACGAAGTGTCACGGGTCAGCTAGTTTAAATAATAGCTCAACTTGCATGTACTGTATTTATACATCCCTAATTGTGATATCAATTTGCAAGTAAAGTAGAACTAATGATCTCTTACCATTGTAGTGTAACGTCAGAATAATAAAATATAATAAGGGAGAAATTGAGTATATGCTTTTATAATATGACTCCTAAGGTAATTTTGGACCAAATCAATGCGTAAGCTTGAACGTAAATACATCATGGTTACTACCATTGATGAATTTCTTAACGACAAGGCTGCTTGAAAGCAGACCGCTTCACTCTAAACTCTCAAAGATGGAAACAATTTACACATTGTAAACTGTAAAATGATGTTGAAAAAGAGCAATCTGCTGAGTTCCTTGCCGACTCTTCTCGGTAGAACCTGCCTTCCGAACCGATGATAAAGTCACTACAAACATACCGACTTGACGTTTCAAATGTGCTTATAGACTAGGCCTACTTGAAATAAATGAATTTAAAAAATAACAGAAAACTTAGTATATTTTAACGTTATGCCACATTATTAATAAGGGACGAATTAAGATTGTTATAAAAGATCATAACAGGATTGCGTTTAACATCTATTGTATAGAATCCGTGAATTTTTATCCGTATACAAACTATTCTGTGACGCTTTCCGTTTTGTTCTATCTCTCTATGTCTCGTCAAAATGGTTTCATATGATTTCTAAAAGAATTCCTGAGAAAAGATAATAGCTGTATAACTTTTTAAATTGTTACCCCTTAGGGGGTTAAATAGGGGATGAAAGTATCATGTAAGTATCCGTAGTTTTTCAAGGAATATCGCTAAAGTCAGTAATCTTTCAAGCGCTGGAAGTTGGTATTTATGTTGACAGTTGACAATCAAAATGGTAAATAAAACGTGGAATAACTTCGGTAAGCTTATTCAATGTTTTGTCACGCTCTATCATTCGACAGGTGCACTCAATTGAAGTGTGACAGAACACTGCATAGGACTTTATTAATTAGTAAGACCCTAAATGTCTAAGGGTTTGTTAAAATTCCACTCCTTAATGAGTTGAGTAGGGGATTCATTCATTTATAGAGTGCTAAAATCATATAACCCTTTCGTAGTTTAGGCATTAAACTTTTTCGACTGCACGATACCCTAAGGACTACGCCAATCAACTAATTTGATATTTCGGCGGCTGGAAAAGGGAAGTTATGATTATAGTCGGTCTCGACCGGCGCTGTGTACACTCGAATTTATTATTTAGAGTGCTAACTTCCGGTCAATTAAACGGATGCGCAGTTTCACTTGGTATTTTCCCGCGCTCTTTTATTTTGACAGTTTGCTTTGCTGCAAATAACTGACAAGTAGACTTTATCTTAAAATGTCTGTAACAGCAGTTTGTTTGTATGTCTGAAAAATCTTCGCTTGGTTGGCTATATTGAGTAAATTGTAGATGTATATAGTAGCACTAGGCTGCGATCCATAGTTGACGCGAGTAAAACCACAGGGCACAGCTAGTTTAAAATAAACTTAACGCTGACGACCTCTCCGGAGCAAAAGTGAGCGTTGTGAATTTAAGTAGGAGGTCGCGGGGTCGATAAAAATATATCTAAATTTAAGAGAAAATGTGATTGTAATAATTTGAACATTAGAAGCAAAAATAAACTTGCAGTGCAATATACTAGACTACATTTAAAGGAAATTGTACAGAATTTTACAATAAATTACCAGTTGATATCTCGCAGATGTCTCTGAAAAAGTTCAAAGTTTGTATTAAACGTAAGCTTATAGAAAAGTCCTATTATAGTATTAAGGACTACGTCAACGATAAAAATGCTTGGGTGTAAATTATTGCTCTAACCAGGTTGCTTCTTTAATAGTTTTTAAATGACAATGTGAGATGGTGATAATGAAAAAAAAAAATAACAACCGGCTAAGTTTGTTGTGGGCTTCTTCTTAGACTAGGGCGTGTTTGGAACCCTCGTCGCTTTAGTTTTAAGTTGACGAATTTATTTATCGCCATCAACTCTCTCCTATGTCACATTTTACATGTAATGTACGCATCAAAAATGCCATCTATGTGCCTATTTGAATAAAGAAATATTTGACTTGACTTTGACTTTGATTCCCGGCAGTGAAAATTTAGAAATTTGTTATTTCTGGTCTTGTCTGGTGGGAGGCTGCGGCCATAGTTGGTTACCACCCTATCGATAAAGACGTGCCGCTAAGTTATTTAGTGTTTCTGTGTGTGTGTGCGATGTCGCGTAAAAAACCTATTAGGGGCACCATACTCCCGAAAAGATTAGCCCGCTACCATCTTAGACTGCATTATCACTTACCACCATTTAAGATTGCATTGGTTTGTAGTGTTTGCAGCTGGCTAACTTGTAGTGGAATAAACAAAAAATTAAAAAAAGTTTTTTAATTACATTGGTAGTTCCAGGGATCATCTTGTTCAAATAACAACTATAGAATTTATATGCCTTCGTAGAAAATATTATTTAAGCGATATTATATTAAAAATAAATATATTTAGCTACTTGATATTGTTACATTTGATTAGATAAAGTAATAAATTTATGGGCACAGCTATGAAAGCTTTATTACTTAAGACGCAAATATTAGTTATCTAGAGTTTAATGTTTAATTTCTGCTCCAGATAGTCGGTGACCTTATAACTTTTGATAAAATGATTAGTGTCAACTATTGAGGTGCTCGCAATCGATCGACCTTAGTCTTATTATGAGACATAACATCATGTTACTAACTGGGTGTGTGTACTGATAGCATTCGGATTTGTGCTGTTATAACATTATACCGAAGGTAATATTACAAAAGTTTAAAGAATGTATAAAACACATTTTATAAATAAATATACCACACATCGCCATCTAGCCCCAAAGTAAGCGTAGCTTGTGTTATGGGTGCTAAGACAGCGATGTGTGCATTGTCGTAGTACATTTATGTATTATATTTATTTATTAAATGGGTTTAACTTCATGATACTAACTGAGTTTGTGTACTGATAGCATTTGGACGAATGCTGGGCTTTTAGAACATTATACCGAAGTTAACATTAGATTTTTCTTTACAGAAGTTTAAAGAAAGTATAAAACACATTTAATAAATAAATATACTACGACAATACACATTGAAGTCGTAGTACATTTATGTATTGTATTTGTTTATTTAGACAGCCGGTTGGCACAGTGGGCAGCGACCTTGCTTTCTGCGACCAAGGCCGTGGGTTTGATAAAAACAAATATACTACGAAAATACACTCATAGCCATCTAGCCCCAAAGTAAGCGTTGTGTTATGGGAACTAAGATAGCTGACGAATATTTAGATGAATATTATACACATAACTTCTTATAATATACAGATAAACACTCAGACCCCAAATCGCAATCATTTTCCAGTTGTGGGAATCGAACCTTGTTCATGGCCTTGGACTCAGAAATCATGGGCGCAGCCCTATTGATGAATTTCTTAATAATCAGGTGGCTCGGAACTAAACCGCTCAGCATTGTAAAATGATGTTGGAAAAGAGCAACTGCTGAGTGTCTTGCTGGTTTCTTCTCGGTATTATCTGCCTTCTGAACCGGTGGTAGAGTAACTACAAACAGACATACTTCATGTTTCAAAAGTGCTTATGTGAGGCCACTTGAAATAAATTAATTTGAATTTTATCCAGAGGTTACAGGTCATTATGAGCCCATTACAAGCACTTTATAAGGCATTAATTTCTATAAACCCTTTATTCGAGGACACCTCCGTTATAATAACTATTTCTGTATGAGAAATTTCAGCCCAATTCAAAGTTACAGTAAGTACGCACTTGTAACTTGGATTCAAACTCGGCTACCCGAAGATGTAGTCGAAGTTCTACCCACCAGTGGCGTGCACAGTGTTTTTGACCAGGGTATGCCTAAAGCCCCCTCCAATACGACTTATATAAAATAATTTGGGTATGCAGTGCTTTTGTGCATGTATGAAATGCACGCCACCGCTACCCACGAGGCTATCGCCGCTTTGACTAGTAAGAATTTGTTACCCGCTATTAATTAATAAACTAAGCCCTTAACAATTGAATTAATGTTTGCAGTAGTTCAAACTCTTAACAAGTGCATTAAACCCAGCCCCAGGTCTTATAACGAACACTACACTCAAGATGGAGCGATACAAGTCGCATGTCTGGCCTGGAAACCGTCCAGCGTCCATTCAGACTGCACTTGAATTAATCAATTGTTTTAATCCGCTGGTGAATGCAGCTGTTGAACGCGCTAACTGTTAGAGTGAGGATATGGTGGCTTGAGATGAGCGTTTGGCGGCGCGAATAGCGTTTGAATCGGACCTCTAGAGCTAAAATAACTCTCGCAAAGTACGCTCTGATAATCCTCACATTTCTATTATCAAACTTAGAGACGCCGAGATGAAATACCAATAACAAGTAAAACATCGGTCGCTTCCTCTTTTCTATTACACAAAGATCTGGAAAGCGTTTCCATCCTTCGACTTCATTTTTAGGCAAGCGCGCTACTTTTTCTTTCTTAGTATTACTTTAATTTCTTTGGTTGGCACTAGCCCGTTCTCTTGCTGTAAGTCTTATCTGCAAAGGTTGCCTGTAAGAGATTGCTTGCAGCAATAAGGCCGTCTTTGCACGTCTACAGTTTGTTTTATTACAATAAAACTTCTTACTTTTTTTCCTTTATGTGTATGCGGGCAATAAAGTGTTTCTACCTCTTCTTCTTCTATCCATCTGGTGTGGTCATTTGGTATAAAACGATTATTCTTAGCAGTAAAATGAAATACCAGTAAATATCAGGTCTGAGTCTGGAATAAAATCATTACCACTTGATTTAGCAATGATAACAAGTGGTTAAGACCAATGTCTTTCTTGCTGGCCGTTTGTTCATCCCTTGACCCGCTCCTCTAACTTTTAAGAGCTATGTACATATTCAACAATTAAATCTTGATAAAGAGAAATCTGCTGAGTTTCTTGCCGGCTTCTCGAAGTAGAATCTGCCTTCCGAACCTTAGAGTCATTATAAACAGACTGACTTGCTTATAAATTACGTCTACTTGAAATAAATGAATTTTGAGTTTTGAAATACGCTTGCTTTAACGATGAAGAAAAACCTTTCCTGGAAACCCATTACCTAAGAGCTCTCCATGATGATCTCAAAGGCGTGTTAAGACTACTAATGCGAACTTGGACAGCGTGGTGGACTATGGCCAAAACCCTTCTAAATGTGAGAGGAGACTAGTGTCCTGTCTTCTTCTTCTTCTTTGAGTCCTGCATAGGGCTGAGACTACTTTTTTCCATCCAGAACTATTTCGATCTGCAGACTTGAGCGTGAACTTGAACCAAGATAAGTTAGAAGCCTTCATTTCCACTTCCAGAGACCGCTTTCACGTTTTGGTTTGCCTCCACCAGGCTGCCATTGAAATGCTCCTTGTTGGACACCGGATGTTCGGCGTAAAGCGTAACCTGTCCAGTTCCATTTTCTAAACGTGGGTCGTTAATCGATTGATGATGACTGATGATCTTAAACGCACGATCAATGACAGTATTTCCAGATCCAGAGCTTTTTGTAAATCCATAAAGCCTACCGCCTTTTACTTGGACCAACACCCAATCTTCGTAAAGATCTATTTATTGTCCGAGCACGTGTTATTCTATTTGACATAAAATGCATTCTAAATGCCTCGTTAGTTAGCGCATTTATTTTAGTTGTTTGATCTGTGGAATGCTCTAAAGGATTTGTGTTATCTACTGTATTTGGTGTTACCAAAAATACGGATTTAGTTGAGTCACAGTTAAACGCGACGTTAATTGCGACGTTTAAAGATAATAAATATGTGATGGGTTTTATTTATTGGATCTGTGATTTTTTCTCAACGGATGGATTGTAAGCTGGCAACCTAAAAATATCTGAGTTTCAAAACGCCTAAACAAAAAAAAGTTTTTAAATAAGTAACTATTGTAAAGTCGAACGATCGGTAATTGCCTACCTAGCTTTAAAATATAACATTTTTTCTCTGTCGTTTTAGAAGTCAAATATTTTTTATTTGGAGAATTTTTTTAAAACCCTTACACCTATATACCACAATCCTATATTTTACATTCATTTTACAACAATAAAAATTATGCTGAATATTATCAATAATATGACGTACGGGTAGCCCTAGAGTTAATAAAAGGGAGCGATTTAAACAGTATATAAAGGAAGCTATGCCTTTAACTTAAAAATGTATCTACAATTCAACAATGCGCGAATAATTCAAATTTATTACGAAGATTAAAGCGGGTAACTTTACTAAGCACGAGATAATATCGAGCAATACAATAATTAAGCCCGCCACAATTCCTAATGACGTCGACAAAAAAAACCTCTGAATGTTATTCGATGCTACAAAAACCCGAATCCCCGTTCCGACATAGATCAAGGAGCGAAAAGATGGTAAGGGACGTTTAAAGAGTGCGTTGACTGATTTGTACCTAATTTAATAGCGTACGCGAAATCGGATATCACTAATCATTTATATGAATATTTGCCTTGTAGTACATACTAGTATGCGATGTAGCCATCAAACAGCTCCGTTGCGTTTTTATTCTTAAGTGTAACTCTCTATAGTTAGGAGCACTGACCTAATATTAGGAGGCTTAAATCAACAACTTTTTTAAAAACTAAATTTGGATTCTCGTATTCTCATCCAGTTGCAAACTTAGGTCAACTTAAATCTAGGTCTGACTAAATCAGCGCCGGGGACTGTTTTCACAGTCACAACAAGGCGACACAACTTATCAGTATATTAAATAATAACTTGTATATTCGTTTACATTATTAAAGATAATGTTATATTTTTTCTTCTTAATATAAGCCGAATAACTTGCTGGTTCTTTCTCTAAGAATGAGTAAGAAGAATTAGTACAGCTGTTTCTAGGATTCCCAGACTCACATCCAATTCTATTTCACAAGATAATTAACCGTAATCAGCGCAGGCGCAGTCGCTACAAGGCAACGCAGCTTATCAGTAGGTACATTCAAACGAGAACGTATTTTTTTTAAACATAAGGTGAACAGCTTGCTGGTTTTTGACGAAGAATATAATGTGAGCCGAAATCGAAATAAAAACAGTTTAAGGGCCCAAAATATTTCGAATAATGCGATGCACCGACTTCAAACTTAGTAAAAACAACCTTTAGGCATTAACAAGTTTCTTCATTACAAATACCTTTGTGCCCGCTCTACCTTATTTGCCTAATCTAAACGTCTTTATGCAATCACAAAAAGTTTTGATATTAAGTAGACTGCCGGGAAGATGAATCGTCGCTTTTTGAATAGGCATCAAACCAGGCTTGACCGTCACTAATATATCAAATGAAAAGGATACCTTTTGAAAAAAATGCCTACAATAATAATTGAACAAACAATCTTAAATAGTTCTTGAAACCGATATATACCTACGGGACGTCGTTTTTTTTTTGTAATAGTAATATTTGATGGACTATTTATAATATATGGACTATATATACTAAAATAAATATACTCATATACAACAACAACAATACACATACCGCCATCTAGCCCCAAAGTAAGCGTAGCTTGTGTTATGAGTACTAAGACGACTGATGAATATTTTTATGAATAATATACATAAATACTAATAATATACATATAAACACCCAGACACTGACAAACATTCATGCTCATCACACAAACATTTTCCAGTTTTGGGAATCGAACCCACGGCCTTGAACTCAGAAAGCAGGGTCGCTGCCCACTGCGCCAATCCGTCTTTTGTCGGATACTTTAATATAAAAGTCTTGCTATAATGTTGCATCCATATTTTTATTAGTGCTTTTGCCTACACCTGGAGGCATTGTCAATTTTATAGGATCCAAAACGACTGATTCTAATTTAAATCTAATTTTTTTTTTTTACATGCGTATTCTTTTGTCATAAAAGTCTTGCTATAATGTTGCATCCATATTTTTATACTTTTTATTAGTGTTTTTGTGTTGTTTGTGTTATATTTTTTTAAGAGTAATACGTGCAAATAAATTACCGCTCGGTGGCTCTTTATCGATTTTTCCCACGACTTGATAGTTATATCTAACATCTGGGTCAGTTAGAGATAGTGCTAATCTGATTACGAAATAAATTACTTTCGAAAAAAGGGTTCCATCGCGCTTAAATTGATTTGAAGGGAATCTAGTAATTCATCTTACCAGTACGAGTTTTTATAACAATCTAATACGGCAAACTGTGTTATCATTGTATGTTTTTTTTTTTTAATTCTTTATATATATTCTTCGTCCCTTATCTTATGTTAAAACATTGTGTAAAATGAAAAAAAATATGCAACAGTAATTTTTTTATGTATATGGTTCATCTGTCAAGATATTTTCCGTACAGGCTTTAAGTAAGATTTTTTAAATTAATGTTGAATAGTGGATGTTCCAAGCAGATAGCACACCGGATGGTAAGTGGAAAGCCATCGCCTATAAACAAATCAACACTTCGCAGGGCATGAAAGGAACACATCCTGCAAGTGTTGATTAACCTGAGGCTTTCAGACAAGAAAACGGCATTGCGCCAATGCTGCTTAGCGGCAGAAATAAGTATAGTAGTACTTCCCTGGACGAGCTCTGGCACAAAACGCTCTACTACTACGCTCTATTCCATCCCCTTGCTTTGGTGCGCACTAAAGGACGAAAACCCTCACTTCTATTACAGAGGATGACTGAGCCTTACACCCAAATATTTAGATGTTTAAGGAATAACTTAAACAAAAGTGAATTATAACAAATAATTAAATATACTTAGTATAAGTGGTGTCCCGTAAAAAAGCCATTAAGTATCTAATAATTTTCCACTGGGCTATATTTTATACACAAGGTGTTCTGTAAATGACTGCGTCTTGCCTATACTTACCTGCATAAATGCGAAAGTTCAATCTCTTTTTATATTCAATATTTTAATTAAGAAGACAATACCAACCCGATACCTACTAGAAGAAGAAGTAGAAATACGTTATTGCACACAAACATCGAAATATACATAAAAACTACTAGTTTTATTGGACGGCACTTTCTACAGGAAATATTACGGGCAAAAGCTGCGTACCAAAATAATTAACTAGATTTCAAGCAGTTGTATAGAAAATAATAATAAAGGTATTCATAAATATGAATTGACATTAACTTAATATCAACAGTCTAATATGGCCATTAGTAAATAATACGATGCATTTACGCTGTCTAAATTTTCAACTGAGGTATATTTTTAGACTTTGGCTTACAAGGTATATTTAATTTTGATGTTTGCGTATATTCAAATAATCGAAACGCATGGCACTAATTATGGCACTATAACGCTGTTATTTTACAATAGCCGTTATCAGTTCCTAGGGCTAATGTTACAAATTAACTTATTTACGTTTTAAAGTAAAAGTGTTTTGCGAGTATAACTTGTTTGTTTGTTTGAAATCTTTATTGCACACACACATTTTATACGAAGTAAACACATATCACTAATGTGATCTTTTCCAGACAACCTTAGGAAAAACGAAGGAACAGCAATGCAGCAATTTAAGTTTTAAATATATTTGTATATATATATATATATACTATAATATATAATAATTATAATTAACTACCTATTTAATTATAAATTCTAATACTACACACATAATGTATACTACATACGATAACATTACATAGATAAGTAATGGATTTCAAACGCGTCTACTTTTTTTTTTTCTTTATTTATTTAGGACAGAAAATAATTACATATTACAATAATAGCTCTTAAATTAAACAAAAAGAAAAAAAATGGGCTTAATATGTAATGCACAACACTATCCACATAATATTGTAAGCAGTAGGGCGATACGATGTAGATACAAGTAACACTTACTATGACAGATAATATTAATTGTAGGTACCTAAAGTACCTAATCAAAAATTAAAATGAGCTATCATAGCTATTAGCATTAACTTAAAGAAAAAAAAAAAATCTAGTGCTACTAAAAAAGATACAATACAAAAAAAAAACAACAAAGGAATAGAAAAACTAATTGATTGATTCATATAAAAGAAAGGAAAGAAAGAGAACACACATTTAACTTAAAAGACTAAATGACTAATCAGAGAAAATAATATCAATAAGTATTGATTAAGTTCTTGCCGTATTTAACGCTCTTATTGCGTGACGCGACGTATAATAGTAGTCGTAGTAAAACCGTTTGTGTTATAAATCGACAGGACAGCGGCGTCCGGTATCGAACTGGTCGTACATTAATCATGCGCCGCAGTAAAATATGTTTCGACCACTGAACATTAAACCTAGCATTATTGAATTCGTACGACTAGAGTAAATCTTATGATATAATTTAATGTGAAGGTTCTACTATGTAAATTCTAAAGGACTTTTAATATATCCCTTTTACTACTTCTTACTTTACCGAAGTGTGATAGCCTAGTGGCTCAAGCATTCAGCCCCGCTTTCCGGTGACAAAGTACACACCCCGTCGGGTACCTTAAACTTTTTTGGAGGTATGCGCGTTTTAAGAAATCTAATAGCTACAGCACCTTAATATAGTTCTTAGTTCTTGTGAAGTCTACCAATGTGCCCATGGCCAGTTTGCCAATAAGCCTATTCATAAGGTGACCAAAAGATGAACGGCAGGTGGACAGATGACTCTTTCTATATCATCTGTCCACCTGCCGGTACGGAGTCGCCATTACAGCACCTTGGGACCCCAACGTCCATTGGTTCTAGACCCACCCATTGCCACTTCAGCTTCGCGTCCCGTTGAGCTCTAGACTTAGGTATACATTTGTGCTTTAAAACACAATTTAAAGCTTGCACACTTTTGAAGTGGTCAGTCGACATTACTGAAGATATAAGAAAACACATGTCCTTGTAACAAAGAATAGTTGCTTGATGTTGAACTTAAACTGCTACGTAACTCACAAGTGACTTTATACAGACACAGCCGCAGGATAAAACTATCAGCTTAATACAGGGTGTACATACATAAATCCTAATTTCCGCTGCAATATATAACAATTACACTAAGAGTTCAGCTCTTAAGGAAGACTCCTGTGACCTAGATAGCAGGGAAGCAAGTTGTATGTTAGGATTATTTTTTAGTTATCTTTGGATATAAAGCCTGGGAGACCGTGCTTCACTCAGTGGTTTTCGGTAAAATCGCGCTTTTTACTTCCGAAAGACCTAATAATTAATTTAAAAAAAATAAAAAATAAAAATCGTTTATTTCGTTTCTTACATTGTAAATGATACATGTTGTGAAGACCTCCTAGTAAGCATCAAAATACCTGTGTCAGGAGGCCTTACTCTTCCATAGCAAAAACAAGATAAAATAAAAATAAAACGATTGAGTAGTGTGTCTTGGTGTGTATGGTGTGTTTATGTTTGTGTGTTTTGTTACATGTTATTGTTACATTGTTTTTTTAAAACGACTTAAAAAAATAAGGAGGTTCTCAATTCGAC
Organism: Pararge aegeria; assembly: GCF_905163445.1. NCBI lineage: Eukaryota > Metazoa > Arthropoda > Insecta > Lepidoptera > Nymphalidae > Pararge > Pararge aegeria. The sequence goes on from NC_053203.1 coordinate 5,826,517, forward strand.
TGTAGTTTTTTTATTGTATCTATATTTGTTACTCGATTCATCATCATCATCACATCAACCCGTTACCGGCCCACTGCAGAGCACGGGTCTCCTCCCACATTGAGAAGGGGTTAAGGCCGTAGTCCACCATACCGGCCCAGTGCACTTGCATAACTTAGAAAAGTTAGATGTGCGTGAATCCCAGGTAGAATCCCAGGATTCGAACTCGGCCCCCCGAAAGTAAAGTCGAGGTCCTACCCAAAGCGCTATCACCGTTACTGGATTACTCCGCCAATTATTAACCGATTTTGAGAATTATTTTCTTGTTTGGTACGTTATACCTCAGAGGTGGTCCCATTTTAATTTGGTGAAAATTAGTAGGGATGTACCCTGGAGAAATCTCGGGAACTCTTCAAATATTAAAGGCACAAAAATACCAATAAGGGAATTCTTCTTAAAAAAAATCTTGTTCGGGACAGACTCACACCAATATCCTTTAAGCAAAACCTTATTTATGTACAAGACTTTATCCAAATTGTTAGAGTACCGCGGAGAGTCAAAGCAAGAGAGAGAAGGATCTCCTTTCAGTTAGCCGGTACCTAGCTGTGGGAATAACGGTTTACGCTCAAACCAACTATACTAACCTATTCGATAATTATAAAGTAACAGTAAACAAAATCATAATATGAAATCAATTTTGAATTAACAATAATTTTAATATAAATCTAAACGTTCGATATCAATACTAGAAACGATACAAAAAAAAAGTTATCATGTTTTTTCTATCAGCTCGATATTGAACTCTATTGCGTGAGTAATAGGGTCGATATGCGATGATAAGCGTTGACAAGAGTAACTAAATGATACTCATGGATAGATAATAGTGGTTCGATTAGCCATCCGCGGCTAATTCTTGCGGGTCATTTATTATAACGCACCATTGTGATGGTGATGTCATCGGAGATTAATCGGATGCGCCTAACCTTTGGATGCGGCATCCAAAATTTTATTAACCCCGTCTTAAAATGGGGATCTTATTTCGAACTAGTTGTTTTTGGGACTACTTTGGCAGCGTTGATGGACCTTCATTCGGTGGCATGGGATAGAAGAAGATTTTGAAAGAAGTTAAGCTTGCATTAGACAAAGAACATTAAGTCGCAGTAACATTAAGAAAAAAGTGGCTTAAATTAGTTTCATGACACTAAAAACCTCCTTTATGCATTTCGATGTTATAAGCAGGATAAAAACAGTAAGCATGCAAATGAACAACATTAAACACAAATCAAAAATATACTTTTTAACCTCATTCCTTCAAAAAGAACAAAGTTATCAATTGGATATACAATAAACTACCCATTGGCGTCTTGGAGATGTCTCTTAAAAAGTATGCAAATTTTGTATAAAACGTAAGCTTATAGAAAAGTCTTATTATACTATAAAGGACTACGTTATCGATAAAAAAGCTTCGATGTGAATTATTGCTCTTACCAAGTTGCTCTTCTGATATTTTTTTTTATTTGAAGTGTGATGGTGATAACAAAAAAGAACACTCGGCTAAGTTTGTAGTGGGCTTCTTCTTAGACCTGGACGCGGTTGGTACCCTCGTAGTTTTAGTTTTAAGTTTACGAATAAGGTTATCGCCATCATAAGTTCCATCTATGGGCCTCATTAAATAAAGATATTTTTGTCTTTGAATTTGATTTTGAGTCTGATTGTTATTTAAAATTTATTTAATTCATTGTATATGCATTGTTTCATTTTATTAATAAATCCAAAGGTTGAATCATTATTCTCAAGACTTATTATAAAATATTACCAATTGGGATATTTATATATGTCTGGGCATAATATAGTCATTTATTGACGGATTTGCAAAATCATTTCTTGCTAGATTGGGTTTGTTCCGAAATGGTCTCATTTCAATTTAATATAGATCTGATGAAGAGAGAGTTCAAGGCAAACAACGGATTGCGAACCGCGATTGCTGCTATCCCACATGCATTCTTTACGCTATCAGCCAAAAGACAAAATCACGCCTATACACACATGAAAAGGTTACGCATATATATTCAGTATACCGAGGTATACCCACATTTTCTATCAAAGTTAATAGTTGCAAAGTCGGCCTTATTGCTGCAAGCAATCTCTTACAGACAAACTCTGGCAGATGGAAAAGCTGCAAGAGGGCGGGATAGTGAAAATACATATACATATATATTCGCAAATAAACAGACATACATAGACATAAATAGAAAGAAGAAAAATACAAATAATTTTTTAATTACTATCAAAAGTTAAATCAAAGTTTTAGTTGGTGTATATAATATTTATTTCAGAAGGCTTATTTTTTTTTTAATTTGTATTTTGTATTATAGTTTTCTGGTGGGAGGCCGTGGCTGGATACCACCCTACCGACAAAGACGTGCCGCTAAGCGATTTAATGTTCCGGTGCGATGTCGCGTCGAAACCAATTAGGGGTATGATTACCATACTTCCTAACAGGTTAGTCCGCTACCATCTTAGACTGCATCATCACTTAGAAGCAGGTGAGATTGCAGTCAAGGGCTAACTTGTAGTGGAATAAAAAAAATTGAGCAAATGTGCCAAAAAATACCTCCTCCAAGCGTGAAACGATCGCATCTCATCGCTGTCGCCCGATGATGTATAGCTGATACGAGACGCGGCGATCATCGCTGGTCACGATCTACGGAACTTATTAATTCCAGCTCTCCTCGACCAGCCATGGCGGCTCCGGACATTTAACGATGGGTATTTTATTGGAATACGACGACATCAAAAGATACCTAACTACTAATAAAATATATTTTTTATACTGGATAGACTTGCGCTTGACAAATATCATGCCTGATCTGAAGCAATGATGCGGTCTAAGTTGGAGCGCGCTTGCCTTGAAAGCATTCAAGTTGTACGAATCAGGAAACACCGAAGCCGGAGGTTAGTCCAAACTTTAGTGTCAGAAACGTAGATACAAATCGCTTCGTGCGTGTTGCGTGTATGTCAACCACGTAAGGATGCCACCGTTCACGGCGTCTCGCTGTTCTGTGGAAGAATGTTGCTGGAGGGATAAGATTATGACGTTCCTGAGCACACCAAAATCGCTCGCCAAAGTATATCCTGTAAAAAACTGTAACTGTGCTGTAAGCTGTGTAGTTTCGCCTGATTAAGGAATTCCTTGCCGATGATTCTTTTGGCGCGACGATCAACCAAGTGTAAGGCTTCAGTCTGGTACTTGGCAGAGGTGACTACAGTATTCCATGCTGGTTCGAAATATCTAATGATAAATTTGAATTATCATTATCATCATCATATCAACTCATTACTGGCCACGGGTCTCCACCCACAATGGAACCACCAAAAACCCACAAAATAATTCCACCAAAAACACACACACTCACGCATACAAATTAAATGTACCTACCTAAGCACCCGCCTCAAAAATTTATATAATTCTCTTTTTTTTTCATTTTTTTTTCCTTTATATAATTTTCCCTGTAAAATTGTCAAACGTTTATTAATAAGACCATAGGTATAGAGAAGACACTGTCTCGTGTAACACAGTTTAAATTACCGCAGGAGACAGGGTTTCACACTCATGAAATGTATACGTTTATTTTGATATTATTATTATGTTTGTAGTCACTCTACCACCGGTTCGGAAGGCCGATTCTGCATTAAATTGAATCCATTGTTTCGAGTTTTCACTTCTGTTTGCAGTTCTTATGACTGTCTTTTTATTTAATTTCTGTTTTGATCACCACTTTATTAAACTTACTAGTTTTTATAGTTTTCCGTTTATGTGGCCATTAAACCCTAACTCGGTACCAAATTTCAGCTCTCTGAGTTTATGAGAAGTACTAGTTCTATTTTGATGATCATGAGTGACTGAGTGTCATAAATGCGAATCTTTGCCTTCGCTTAACTTAGGAACTAAATGACCTACAGACTTGAAATTTTGGGTTTTAAGAATGGGATTATAGTTTACTGGATGGCAAAAATTTCTGCGTTTTGGTTTTATCCAGGGCATCTCAAATAATGGCCTGAAAATGCGGCGAAATTGTTCCAGTAAAGGCTGGTACAGCAGTGTTTGCTTTGCGCTTTGAATGAATGTTTGAATGTTTTTAGTGGGATTAAACTTACTCTACTACAAAGTAGACACTAAATATTAAGATGCCGTTATTCCACTTACTTACATTGGCATATTAACGGATACAATAGGTATAATATAAAAAAACGAAACCTTGATTTATATTCAATTGCCAGCAAAATATTCAGATGATAATATATCAAACGGGACGTATCTCGCCGTATAACTCTTGCGCGTCACTAGTCATAAATATTGCAACATTTTCTTACCACCTCGTTACAAATACAATCGTTTTGCCATAAATAACGCTATCAAATACCACTTTCAACATTTCTCAGGCATTCAAACAAATTAGCGACACCGTACAATGGTATAATGTTATAAATTCTCTTTGCATACGAATAAATATGACTGTACAGCCCACCGCGAATATTTAAAACTTACAAAAACGTTCAAACCACACCGACCTCTAAATCTTTTAATGCAAGCGCCATTATTCTCTACTGGAAAACCCGTAACGCATCCTTTAAACCACATTTAGGCTGCATTGTACAAAGATATGTGCCTTATTCCTCAGGGAATAAGAACTAAGATGCAAATGGAAGTAATTTTTAAGCCTCGTCTACATCATTTAACAGGACACCCTGTCTGTTAAGCCTACACCCCACCCACATATTTGCAATTCATACTTACGTTGTACACTAGCCCCAGTACATAAACACGTTTACCGGATTCTAACTTTTGTGCTGTGTGCACCAAGAAGGTTTATTGCGTGACGATTTTTAGACCTTTTATAAGTGTGGACGGCCGTACCTAATGACCCTACTGATATAAATAGGCGTACATGGAATACAAGTTTTTAAGATTAAAAGGCAACAAACTTAATCTAAATAGAGTGTGGAATGGAATATATTTTGTTGATATGGCCGACAGGTACCTATGATTACCGATGATAAGCCAGTGTAATGCAATAACTTTTTCTAGTTGTGCTAACTTAAGAAAGATTTGACTCGTCAGAATTGAGTACATAATATTTTTTGACGATCTCCCTGGCGCAACGGTGAGCGTTGTGAATTAAAGTAGGAGGTCCCGGGTTCGATTCCCGGCAGGGGCAATTTGGGAGTTTTAATTTAAATAGAATAATAATAATAATTAATATAATAATTTTAATAATATTTTTTTTTTTTTTTTTAATTTAGTTTTAATTACAGAATTTTCTCTGGTTTGGTATAGTGGGAGGCTTTGGCCGTGGCTACCATCCTACTGACAAAAAAGTGCCGCTAAGCGATTTAGCGTTCCGGTGCGACGTCGCGTAGAAAACGTTTAGGGGAAAAACTACCATACTCCCTAGCAGATTAGCCCGCAACTATCTTTATAATAGACGAGAGACGAGACAGGTGCGACCACCTAGCGGTTAATACTTCGGCCTTGGTTTATGAAGTTCGGTGTCCGACACTTATCTTAAATTTCTAAGGTTATGTTTATTTTATACAAAATATCGAAGCTGTGATAGCTTAGTGGTTCGGACGTCGGCTTCACTTCCATTACTTCCAGGGGCGTGTTGAATACCAGCACGCACCCAAACTTTTCTAAGTTATGTGCGTTTTAACTAATCAAAATTTCACTTGCTTCAACGGTGAAGGAAAACATCGTGAGAAAACCTGCATGCCTGAGAGTTTTACATAATGTTCTCAAAGGTGTTTGAAGTTCACCAATCCCTTCTCATTGTGGAGACCCGTGTCTTGTAGGCCGACTGCGACTCTCCGGTAGGTACTGTAATAACTAAGTTTGTATTAAACGTAAGCTTACAGAAAAGTCCTATTATAGTATAAAGGACTACGTAATCGATAAAAAACTTGGGTGTAAATTATTGCTCTAACCAGGTTGCTCTTCTAATAATTTAAAATGATATTGTGAGATGGTGTTAACAAAAAAAAAAGCACCCGGCTAAGTGGGCTTCTTCTTAGACCAGGACGCGTTTGGAACCCTCGTAGCTTTAGTTTTTAGTTTACGAATGTGGTTATCGCCATCATCTCACTTCCGTGTAATTCTTATGTACGAATCAAAAGTGCCACCTATGGGCCGGGCCGGGCCTACTTGAATAAAGATATTTTTGACTTTGCCTTTGACTTTGAACTAGGTGTGTGCGTATGCAATTACTTCCTCTAGGTCTATGAGGAAATCAGTTCAAATTTATTAATTAAAAATTTGTTTTTGTCCGCTGTTAAGTTAAAGTTAATTAATTTTCATTTCTTCATTTATTTTAATAAAATTTATAAATATTAAACACTACGAATAATAAATAAATAAATATACTACGACAATTCACACATCGCTATCCGGCCCAAAAGTAAGCGTAGCTTTTGTTATGGGTACTAAGATGACTGAATTTTTTTATGAATAATATAATACTTATGTTATACATATACACTGAAAAACCATTAATGTTCATCACGCAAACATTTTTCCAGTTGTGGGATCGAACCCACGGCTTTGGCCTCAGAAAGCAGGGTCGCTGCCCACTGCGCCAATCGGGTATTCTTTATTTAGTAAAGCTTGGGGCAAAGTCCATGACTTTTATCAATTCAAAAATGAAATCAAACAATCAACCTGTTTTTCAAGAGTCCTTTATAATACCTAACAATATCATTAGATAATAGATATTGCAACGTTACACTAAACTAATAAGAACCTCATTCCACCCTCCTGAAACCTGAGCACTATGATGCCAACGTTGGGTCATCGCCCGAGAGTTAAATAGACCGTTCACGTGAACATCTACGCTATAGTGTATTACAGAATAAAACGTAAAAAGTGAGCCAAGTTTAGTCATAAGGAGTTAAATTTATTTTTTAATCTTATACTAATATACAACGTGTTATGAATTACGAAATAATGTTGAAGGATGCATCAGTATATTCCATAAGGAATCACCATATAAAAATATTTAATCAAAATACGCATATTCATTTTTCCGTACAAACGAATTCAAAACATTTGAACTGTTTTCTTATGACAACCCTATTGAAGACCGAGAAGTAAAAGACCGATACGCGCATAGTTCCTACCTACGCTACGCGTCGCGTACCTAATGAAGTGGCAGGAGTCATATGATTTTAATTTTTCATGTGGTGTTTTAGGGCTGTATCTGATTTCTTTCAGGTAAAACCATGGCAGTGTTTAGCTCAAAAAGTTTCCGGTTTCATAGATAAGTCTCAGAGACAGTAGGTACATGATGTACCTCTAAAGCTTCATATCGGCTTTTTTACTTGTTTGTTTACTTGCGTTAATCTTAGGAACTACTGGTCCGATTTTTTTTTTTTTTTTTTTTTTTTAAGTATATAGACAAGTGCTTGACTGCAATCACACCTGATGGTAAATGATGATGCAGCCTAAGATGAAGCGCGCTTGCCTAGAAGATGCCTATTCACTCTTGATTTGAACTCACCCAGATTATAGGTATCAGGGAAGACGGAAGATGGGAGGGCATTCCAGGCCTTTGCGGTGCGGATCAGAAAGGAAGAAGCAAAACGCTTCGTACGTGTTGATTTAAAATATAAATCTAACTATATAATGTAACGTATGTACACAGTCTCTGCGCGGTTGTAACGCAAAATGGCTTGGTGACTTTATTGGTTATATAACTATCTAGCGGTTTAAGGAAGCTATCATCCCGGAGAAGGATATGTTTTATTCTATAAAAACAAAAGGTTCCGATAGATTAAAAAAAAAAACCTGGAGTAGCACGGTTCAAGCCAAGGGTGAAATTGAGTTTGAATAAAAAAAATCCCCGTCTTTACAAACCTCTTATTGAAAGTCAGTTAAAACAACAAAATTTTGTATAAATAATATAGAGCTATCAAAAACAAACGCGTTTGCCCCAAAGTTATTTTATGAGACCCGGTTCGTAATCCAGTGTTTTTCATATAAACCGGATTAATTCAGTTGTAAGGTTTCTATTACACGGTACTTTTGTTATTTGTGACTTACAGTATTTTATATTGACCTTGGTAAAGTTGTTTGTCGCTTTTATAGATAATTGCCTCGTTGATCCAGTGGTTAGCATTATTGATTACAAATGTCTTATATTGGTTATTAGCAGACTTTTGCAGAATTCCATTATATATTATGAAAATTAAGCTTACTTTGCTATACTCCGCGAAAAGCAGGAGAATCTGTTTGGTGTAATTTATAATTTCTTCAATCCTTATACTCCACACCAAACAGGTCTTCGGCAATGTACCCTCTACGAGACGTTGACTATACAATGAATGTTAAAACTTAACAATTAGGTATTCAATGTAAAGTCAACATCTCCTAGGATGCTCCGGTTTCGAAGTGAAACGGGCGTAGAGAGTACATTGCCGAAGATCTGTTTGGTGTGGAGTATAAGGATTAAAGAAATTATAAATTACACCATACAGACTCTCCTGCTTTTTGCGGAGTATAGCAAATTAAGCTTAATTTTCATTAATGATGTAAAAGCTTCCTTCCTGGGTTTGATTCCCGGGTAGGGTTAACAATTAATAACTAACAGTCAGTCGGCCAAAAACATCTTCTTAATACGGCTTGCATCGACTAAGAATTTCTTGTCCGAATGACTAATGAACTTGGTGATCACCATACCCGTTCTCAAAGACCATGTAAAGTTAGTTATATGTAATACTTACTCCAAGGCGCACAAAATTACATAAGAGCACGTTTTAAGATAAAGCAAATAGGTAAAGGCCTCCTCTCTTGTAGGAGAGAGAGTTTTAGAGCATAGACCTGAGTAGACCTTTTGGTGACGGAGCTCGTTTGGGAAAGCACTGCCGCCATACTTATTTCTGCCGCCATTTGCAGCAACCCTGCTATCTGAGCCCAGGGCCGTGGGTTCGATTCCCACATCTGGAAAATGTTTGTGTGATGAGCTGAATGTTTGTCAGTGTCTGCGTGTTCATATGTATATTCTAAGTATTTATGTATATCTATATATATAAAAGAGAAAGTGTGTGGGTATGTTCAGTATAGGCTCCGAAACGGCTGGACCGATTTCAATGAAACTTTCAGGGAATCTCCGGATTAACCTGGCGAGTAATCCTGTAAAGTTTGGTGACGATCGGAGCACTCCTATTTTTGAACTGTCAAATACAGATTTTACTTACTATGATGATATTCTATTGTTGGGGGTACATGGGTGTAGATAATGATCTTCACCCGCTCGAGAAGAGAATAGAAGAGAATGGATACGGAGGGAAATAAATGATTTAATATATTATGAGACTTAAATAAAAAATTGAATGATGTAAGTTTATTGTTTAAATAAAATAAAGCAAAATCTAGCCCGGCGAAGCGGGCTGGGTACGCTAGTTATTTATAAAAATATTCATCAGGCGTCTTAGTATCCATAACACAAGCTATGCGTACTTTGGGGCTAGATGGCGGTGTGTGTATTGTCGTTGTATATTTATTTATTTGTTTATGTGTTCCGATCTGAAAAGCCTAGCTGTCGATTTACTTACACTTAAGGTTTAAGGCTTGCCACCTTTGTTGGAGATGTTGCTGTTTATGGGCGATAATTTTCCACTTGCTATCAGGTGTGCCAACAGCTCTGTCAATTATACTATAACTATATAAAAAAAACACGTTATAATGGAGAGAGGCAAATAATTAATTTGCCACTCCCTAAAACGTTGCTAAAACTATTAATTAATGGTTTTGGCAGCGTTTTATAGAATGCTTAAAACTTGAGTCAAGTTAAAGAAACAGAGATAAACTTTCAAGATTAAGTGAATACAAGTGACCGTTTATGAAAGCGGCAGTTTTCCAGTAACGTATTACATAAGAGCCTAAGCGGGGGTTTAAAATGCAGCATGCGTGCCGAGTGTAAATATTGTGACCACGTGTGCGACGAGCTTTATATGTAAGCCTCGTATTACAGCTACCGAGCTAAGCTATAAATAATAAATAAATAATATACTTAATATTCTACGACAATACACACACCGCTATCTAATCCCAAAGTAAGCGGAGCTTGTGTTATGGGTACTAAGATAACTGATGAATATTTTAATGAATAATATACATAAATACTTATAACATACATACATATAAACACCCAGACACTGAAAAACATACATGTTCATCACAGAAACATTTTCCAGATGTGGGAATCGAGCTCACAGCCTTGGACTCAGAAAGCAGGGTCACTGCGCCAATCGGCCGTCAAATGAGTTCCTGTCCTGTGAGTAATTTAAATATTCATTTATTTTGATCAAGTACCATCCTAGGTTTGCTGTCCATCCTAAGTCAGTCTGTTTGTAGTGACTCTACCATCGGTTCGGAAGGCAGATAACACCGAGACCCGCCGGCAAGAAACTCAGCAGATTGCTCTTCTTCAACATCATTTTACAGTTTACAATGGTAATATATATATACATATATATTGCTTTACTCGTATGGAATTGTGTTTGCTGGAGAATGCTGAGTGTAAATGTTGTGACCACATGTGCGAGAATTTTCAGATGTTTATCTAGTAATACAGCTATCGAGCTAAGCTATAAATTTAGTGGAGCAAAGTTTTCTGAGGGAGATTTAAAATTTTTATTTATTTATATCTAGTTCATCAAGTGTTTATTTTACTGTTTGGTTCGGTTTATGATACCGTAGCGTCACCTGGTCTAAGGATTTACCTGGGCAGCACAATGCATACCAGGAACCCATAGCACGGTAGTGCCACACATGACAACCGTTATCGTAACGCTTCTAATTCATGCAGTGGAAGCTTCTGGTGGCCCCTAATTTAGTTTACCTAATTAGCACTGAAGGTGTTGCAAATTATACCTAATGTTTGACATGATAATGCGTGTATTAACAAACTTAAGAACGTAGAAACAATTACTTACTGATCTAACCAATGTGAGATGGTGATAACAAAAAAACAACTGGTTAATGAAGAGGCCTTTGGTCAGTAGTGGACTGTTATAAGCTATACGTGATGTTCACTATATACAATTAATTTATTTATTTATTTGACGGCCAATTGGCGCAGTGGGCAGCCACCCTGCATTCTGAGCCAAAGGTTGTTATTTCGATTCCCACAACTGAAATAAGTCTGTGTGATGAGCATGAATGTCTTTCAGTGATTTTTTAACAATTATTCATTGTAAAGCCAACATCTCCTGAGGATGCTCCGGATTCGAAATGGGCGTAGGTACATTGCCGAATATCTGTTTGGTGTGGAGTATAAGGATTGCAGAAATTGAAAATTACACCATATAAACAGGAGAATCTGTCTCCGCGAGAAACAGGAGAATCTGAATCAGCTTAATTTTCATAAACTAAAGGTTTTTTTCTTTGTTTCTTCTTTAGAAGTATATCTTAGCGCCCACTGTACAACAAGTCCGTAACATAATAATAAAGTGGCCACGTCACGCACACACGGCCCCGTCTCATTACCCCGAACTGTTTTAGCTAAATAAGCTAAATCAACGCGTGGGTGCTCAACTTTATTTTAATAATGAAAGCCTGCAGTAGCTTATTTAGATAAGGTGTTAGGCCATCATTGCAAATCATCAGCGCCGTGGGCAGTGGCCCTGCTTTCTTTGTCCAAGGCTGTGGGTTCGATTCCCACAACTGGATAAATATTTGTGTGATGAGTGTTTTTCAGTGTTCACCGCTTTCTTCACCGCTTCCTGTAAGCTTTTGTATAGTTATTATCAGCAACGCTATGCAAAATTATCTTAAGAACTTCAATTTACTCGTGTTTTATAGCCTCACAACATAAGCACTGAAAAACGTAAAGATCCAGGGAGAAAGGCATTTGGTACAAGACGATGCAGCCCCAGCCACGTTGGTACTGTTGGTTTGATAATTGCTATCTCAATCGCTCTGATACAATTACAGCGTTAAGACTTCGTTCCGGACATATTCCAACAAATAAGTTTGCCTACCTCATTGGAAAAAATTAAAGTCCATTGCCCCACATGTGGGGTAATTGAGGATATTTATCACGTTGTGTTGGAATGTGTTCGGAATGAACAACTTAGAATAAGTTTACTGGATAGTTATTTAAGTAAAGCAGATGTATAGCTTTTTAGCGTTTCCTCTTAGATCAGAATCAAAACTGATATATAAATTAGTTAGAACATGTTTTAGATTAAGAGAATAAATATCTGTGTATAACTAACGGAGCGACATAGTCACATTATGTGACTATGCTTTTTAAATAAAGAGACAAAAAAAAAACCTAAAGATTCATTTGAGACCTCCCATTTCTGGGCGGGAGTTGAGTGAAAGGTCAACGCACTTGTCCCCAAAGTTTGTGAAGTGATCACTTTTATGAGTGTTTACATTAATTTATTACTGGCTGTGTCCACAAGGTTCGGGACTAATACCGGAACTTGAAGCATTAAGGCGATAATTTAGGAGTGGTGTTAGTTTTTGGGTAGGTAGGTAGGTTTTAAGGAATTATTTTAAGAAAGTACAATAAATCCAAAAATCGCAGTCGACAGCAGTTTACTTGAGAGAAACTGCATTATATCCACTTTTTTTTTCAACTACAAGTTAGCGCTTGACTGCAATCTGACCTGGTGGTTAGTGAGGGCTAACCTGTTAGGGAGTATGGTAGTCATACCCCTAATAGGTTTCTACGCGATATCGCACCGGAACACTAAATCGCTTAGCGGCATGTCTTCGGTGGTAACTAGGCCAAAGCCTCCCACCAGACCAGACCAGACCAGAGGAAGAGACCAGAGAAGTTATAAATTTCAAATTGCCTCTGGAATCTTACCCGGGACCTTGTACTTAAACTCACAGCGCTTACCGCTGCGTCAGGAAGGTCGTCTTTTCACCTTTTTACCGGTGTGGCGGTCTCCACATTACATAACTAGATGGCGCTACTAAAAATCCTACATCGCGCTAGCGAAGTGTTCACTAAGAATGCCTATATATACAACTTCCAAAAATGAATGTTCGGACCTCGGTCCCCGAGCACGATCACCCGCTCGGAGGAAAATCTTCCTACTGTTACGGTCGGGCGTATCACGATAGCTCCCGTACAGTGGTGACCCCGAAGTGATATGAACACGCAACCTTCTGATTTTTTTTGATTTTTTTTTCTGATTCATTCTTCGCACGCTAAGGTTGCCTTTAAAAGATCACTTTTAGTGATAAGGTCATCTTTGCACTCTAGCATTAAGTATTAATACAGTTTTCCTTCTGTTTTTTCTTATTTCGTTTCGTAGAAATAAAGTTTTTCTGTTCTAATCTATGTCCGTCTGTCCGCGTGTACGTCTGTCTGTCTGTCCCTATGTCCGTCGGTCCGACTGCTAAAGCTATATAACTTTTGACATGTAAAATTGCGGCCTTGCTTGCTAATTTAAAACAAAAAAAAACATTACAACAAAAACAGACCGACAAACGGATAAAATAAATTAATTCGAAATTTAAAATAATAATAGACTAAGGTAAACTATTACGATATAAAAACCATCATTTTACTAAAACTTCACTTGACCACCATGTGAGAACGTCGTCATGGCATAACTTTAAATTGAGTTTACAAAAAAAAGTTGTTTGAAAATGCGGAAAAATTGATCCAATTTTAACGTCAAAAAATATCACCTCAACGTTGCATATGAGGCCATTTAATGTATGCTTTTAATTAGAATTATCGTAGAAGATATGTCTATACTTATAGTGCGGTGAATACGCAAGTGAACTCACTTATAGGTCTATCGAGGGACACACAGAGTTTTTAGTTCACATAACTACTCCGTTTCCCCCAACGGAGTGGTATACGTCAGGTCTTTGTATAAAAAAAAAATGTCTTCTTATTAATATACTTATAGAGGTTATTTTGTGGTCGCCTGTACCGGAATGCCGTGTATGCATGCCGGTGTGCCGCGAATTAGCTCAACCGCGAGCTATGTCCCGGCGAATGCCAACTATGCACGAATATCAATTATAGAATGCCCATATCGGATTCGAATACATGTAAATAAATTAAATGCAAAACTTCATGTGAATTAAATTTTCTCAAATTTCTAGCATTATACGACAATGTGTCGATGAAATTGGGAATTTGTAGGTAATACAATATGTTATTCCCAACTTGATATGTATTTCAAGTAGAGTTTGCAAAAAAATTACTATTTGTTTTTTACCTATGTTCAGGTCAACCAGAGAACCGATCTTCATTAAATTTTTGACATAGATATCTTGCGAATTGTTAACGGACTTACGATACTTTTAAACTCAAAACGCATATCTGGCAAACGATCCTGCAGAAAAAAAAATTGTTACATCAAAGCTTTGCAAAATGTTGCAAATAGCAACCGATATTGACAACATTTTGTATAGATAGCGTGAATTACAAAAGCAGATATGGGATAACCTTTAGTCCCAGAAAACAAAAGAATCCTAAGATATAATTAAAAAAACCGCAGATGAAATCTCATACCATTTGTTTAAAATAGGGAACAAAAACTTTATTTCTACTTTTAGTTTAGGTAGAATTTTATAATAGATTATTGTATTTTTGTCTGATGAGAGGCATTGGCCGTGGCTGGTTACCACTCTACAGACAAAGACGTGCCGCTAAACGATTTAGTGTTCCGGTGCGACGTCGCGTAGAAACCGATTATCGTTCTCCCTAACAGATTATCCCGCTACCATCTTAGACTTCATCATCGCTTACCACCAGGTGAGACTGCAGTCAAGGGCTAACTTGTAGTGGAAAAAAAAGATATTTCTAGTCTACGCATGACATACGGAATAATTATCAAAGCATCGAGCCAGTTCCATTACAATACTGCTGTAATGACGTAGGACTGTCCTATTGTGTACGTCATTACAAGAGCGAATATATGTCACGGTATGGCGGTACTAATTGTTGTTATTGTGTGGCCACCTGTACCGGAATGCCGTGTATGCATGCCGGTGTGCCGCGAATTAGCTCAACCGCGAGCTATGTGCCGGCGAATGCCAACTATGCATGAATGCAGTTTATGGAATGTCTTATATAGATTCGGAATGATTTTAGTTTGGTTTCATAATGTATTGTTAACTGAATGCATTATCATTGATAGTTACTGTAAGTAGAGTAGTAAATTCAATGCCTTGTAAATTTATGATGTGGAAAACATACTTTTTTTCCAACTGCTACTTAATTTACTGAGAAGGCCGACTGGCGCAGTGGGCAGCGACCCTGTTTTCTGAGTCCAAGGCCGTGGGTTCTATTCTCACAACTGGAAAATGTTTGTGTGATGAACATTAATGATTTTCAGTGTCTGGGTGTTTATCTGTATTTTATAAGTGTTTATGCATATTATATTCTTTAAAATATTCAACAGCTAACTTAATACACATAACGCAAGCTACGCTTATTTTAGGGCTAGGTGGCGATGTGTGTATTGTCGTAGTATATTTATTATTTATTTATTAATTTCTTATTTTTATATTGGTTTGAAGACCTAAAGGATCCCTACCTTTATTGGGGTACTTGTGAAACGTTTAAAAGCTTATCAAAATGCAGCATAACGTCGGAAAAGTTAAGTAGTGTTTTAACAAATACCAAGAGACAGCACCTTTCTATGCCAGAGCTTGTAAAATAACACTGCAAATGTTTATATAAGGCCTTAACTGTCTCCCAACTACCTTAAAATACGTCAATTCCGAATCATTTAACTTGCTAGGCGATCATGATTTATATGTTCAACAGCATTCTTTCATTCATCTTTCTAGACTAGAACTACGCATGAAATACGAAATAACTGTCAAAGTACCGAGTTACATCTTTTAAAATACTGAGCTATTATGTCTATTGTAAAAATAAATAAATAAAGTACAACAATTCACACATCGCCATCGAACCCCAAAGTAAGTACAGATTAACACCCAGACCTGAAATACTTTCATGTTCATCACAGAATCATTTTCCAGTTGTGGGAATCGGCCTTGGTCTCAGAAAGCAGGATCGCTGCCCACTACGCCAATCGGCCGTCAATGAAAATGAGGCTATTGTAAAATATAACGAATGAGTAACTGTTTATTTTTCCGGTTTAAATATCTTATGTCTACCTTTAGGATACAAGCTATCTCTATGCGAAATTATCCCGAAATCGATTTAGCTGATAACTCTTGTGTATAGGTACTTAGGTACCTTCAGTAGTTATTTTTTTTATCTGGGGATCTGTCTCTTGCGTTTTTCAGGGGAAAAAACCGACATCAATCTCTTGTATATAATTACGGAAATTAATCTATAGTATCACCATCTCAAACGCTCAAGTATTATAAAGAACCAAAAGCTAACGAAGACTGATGACAACTGTCATACAAAGGAAGGTTGTGTTTTTCCAAGGTCCAAATCCTTGAAGGCAAAACCACCAGGAAAAGAGCACCTGGGAGACAGAGCAAGAAGTGGTTCGACGATATAAGAAAAGTGGATCGGTCATGTGTATTCGTAAGCATCATCATCATCGTACGATTTTTCACCCACTGATTTCGAATTTCAATTTAAATGCGGCACCTAATGAGTCGAGTTTGAATACCTAATGAATTTTGTATGCGAGCTATCTCGGTGCCAAATTTCGTAAAGTTACTTGCAGTGGTGAGCCTGTACGGGAGTTACGGTGATGCGCTTGACCATAGCAATGGATAATCTGCCTCCGAGCTGGTGTTTTGCTCTGGGACCGAGGTCCGTGACCGTCTATTTTTGGAAGATTGATTCAACGTGTAAAGTAATGTTGAAGGATGCATAAGTGTATTTCATAAGGATTCACCCTATAAAAATATTAAATCAAAAGAAACCTATTTATTTCCCCATACAAACTAATTCAAAAACATCTAAGTGTTTACGTTTGACAACCCTATTGAAGATGAAAGACTAACACGCGCATAGTACCTTCGCTACGCGACGCGTTAATAAAGTGACAGGAGTCACATGATTTTAAATTTCCATGTGCTGTTAGGGCTGTATCTGATTTGTTTCAGTAAAAACTATGGCAGTGGTTTACTCAAAAACTAATAGCGTTTCGCAGATAAGTCTCAGAGACAGTACATAATGTACCTCTAAAGCCTGCGAAGTATTATTGACACGTTGTATATGGGGCCCAATTGTTAATTAAAACTTTTACTGCGCGATGTACGATTTTGTGGCGCCATCTAGTTTGGTAACATGGATACCGCCACAATCCACATGGCCCTAAGCCAAGATGGCTGGCCTTAGCCCAAGACCTAAAGACCAGGGAAATAGCAGTTTGGGTAAGGAGGGAAACGTTTCGGCCTGCCGAGAAGTTTGCACAACAAAATGCTAGAAAAAAAAGTTTCCCTGTCTGGTTTTGATCACGGTGGTCAATCTCCAAAGAAACTCCAGAGAATCTCCAGACGCAGTAAATAACGTGAATCCTTTATGCCCTCAGTCTCATAGTCCGATAATACCTAAGAAATACTAGTGCTGTAAAAAACAAAACAAAAAATAAAACTTGTTTTAATAATAATCGTTATGGCGGGTAAATAGGCAGGTAGGTTGGATAAGAATTCCTTTACCCGTTTATACCATGGAAATATTCCAGCTATTCGTAAAGGTGTATTTTCCGAGGCCCGAGCTCGGTACTTTGGTAGACGTATCCACGTCTATAGGTATTTTTAACAATTTTATTGATTGAATACTTTTCAACTAACAATGAGATGATATTTTTCGTTTCGAATATGGTTTCACACCTCGCAAACGTCGATAGGACGCCGTTAAAGGAAAACCAGCAAAACTAATAATAAATTGAGTCAATTTTTTTTTGTCAATTTGTTTAAAGGTGCACCTAAACCCCAACGCACACCTAATTTGGCTATTGCCATAACATTATGGCAATAGCCAAATTGCTATAGTCAACATTTAAGTTTTTCTAAAAAAGGTTTGACAGTTGACTTTGAATAATTTAAACAATACCTTTTTTCTATTTTTAGTGTCGTTTTTTCTACAAACGTAGAATAAGTCGTAAGATAAAATTTTTGAAAAGATTTTTATCTTGTTACGCTAAAGAAGTATAACTTCTAACACGTGTACATAAGTACACACACGTTTTTTTTTATTAAAACTATAAAAATAAAAATATGTACAGGCTTTCCTAGTGTACGTATCAAGGGAACTTTATTTATTGTCAAGATATGTAATGTAAAAAAAGTTTTTTTGTAATTACTATAATTTGTGATTAATCAACTACTGAAACACTTGTATTATCAAACTGTGTTAAGATATAATTAAGCTCGGGAAAATAAATAGTTCCATCGAAATTTGTTAAAAACCGATAAAAACATGAAAAATTTCGCGAGTAACAAGATAGCATATAAAGATAAAGATTTATAAAAGAGACACTTACGTATAAACTCTTTGGTAAATCCGAGGGTTACGAAGATTGCAAAGTTCGAAATTAGGACACCATAAAAATTTAAATTAATTTCATCAGAAATTATTATGTAATTAAAAAACTTGCCTTCAAAGCACCGCTATTAGTTTCTAATTTGTTCAAAGTTATAAACTTGTCACGTGCCCGTGACATCGGGCCGTAGGTAATGAAATTACGGCCGATGTTTTATTCATTGCACCGTCTTGCTACTTATCTAGAACTTTCCATACGACACTGAAGTGTCCGAACTTCATTGAATAATTGATATCCTTCGAGTCGCTAACTTTTGCGAGATTGTGCAGTGCATGTAGTTTTACAGAGGTAGAAATAAAATTATATAACCCTGATCCAATTTTAAATTTAATAAAAAAATATTTGGTAAAACAAAAAACCGACTTTGAAAATACCACTACTCAGGAATAATATTTACTGCAACATTTTTAGGTAGGTGCCAAGTAAATTGTAGTTTCATTTAAACATTTTAGATCTTATAATTCTTTATGCTTTTTGTAAAGTAGCATGGAAAGTATCAGCTATTTACCTACGATACGTTTTCGCTGATTTCTCCGACAATTGTCAAACAATTTAAAAATTATTTTATTGATTGATTCCATATACCTACCCTCGAGGCGATCCCGCTTTCACCATTTCATGATTTGATGACATCGATGAAAACCATCACATTGTATAGGAATGTATCTACTAAGTTAACTTATTATTATTATTAAGTTATGATTTTTTAAATCGTTTGTAACTTTTTTTTAAATATTTTTAGACAAATAGTCTCTCTCAAAGTGACGAGGTCGCCGTGATAGCCGTAATGGCGGGGTGAATTCAAATCGACTAGTTTTATTACCATTTTGCTATGCATTGGCGAGGCGAACGTTAATTTGGAATTTTATGTAATCGTAAAAAGGGATTAGATTTTTATAGACAGCAATGAAAAATTCATTGCCCCAAGAATGTGGTAATTAAAACCTACGTTAAGATTGCCAAGTACTCAATGCGTATGTATTGAAGTTAATCTTCTTTGGGCTCAGTAATAATACTAACTAATTTAAATGCGAATTTGAATATCATTGTTATGATTTCACGCCTTAAAATTGCGCCTTTGGAAAATTGTATTAAGCCCAGTGAAGAACATTTTGAGACATGTTAGTTTTGAAAACCCAGAAGTGACCGTGCTGATCAGATCCCAAAAGCAATGAAAATTGATAATTTCTGTAAATTATAGAAGATTCATATTTAAAGAAGTTTATTTACGAATACTAGAAGTCTAAGAATAAAATAAGTAGGTACACACATAGTTATATATTTCTGCTCACAAATAGCTATGTCTGTTAACATATATCATTATTATTTATCGAATTAGGCTATACCTGTAATGATAAATTCAGTTTTGTAAATAAATAAATAAATAAAATATTTATGATGCATTCGTTGCAGCTACTATGCATAAACCAAAGTTGTATAGTGTTACAGTAAACTTGTAAAGTGCGTAAATAATTAAACTTTTGATACCTATTATGTGAAATGTGCTTTATATTTTATTAAATTGATAAGTATTTTAACGAATGTGCTAATAAATCTTAATTAATTGATTTATAGTTTTACGAAAAAAATTACGTTTACGTTTTTTTAAGAAAAATCTGGCGCATTGGCTGTGTACAAAATGTTTCTATGCAATATCCGAGTATCTGACTTCGAATTAAAAATGATATTATTTTGACATTATTATGATAACATTGATATTACCTGTATAATTTAATAAATAACTTTTCAATGCTTGCTCAACAAGATTATGCAGACATGTGTAATGATTGTTCTTGTTGTGCATTTTACATTTCGCATGCTTAATAGTAGAATATGGAGGAATGTAATATTATAATAAGACCCTATGTAAGCTCATATTCAGCGAATAAATTTCATTTCATTTCATTTCATAATTAAAATTATATTTTATTCACAACCAATGTTCATAATATAAATACGGGTGCATTTACGATACCCTTCAGTCTTGTATGAGACTCAGACGATGCGAAGATGATATACTAATAATAATTATACTACGACAATACACCCATCGCCATCTAGCCCCAAAATAAGCGTAGCTTGAGTTATGGGTACTAAGATGCCTGAAGAATATTTTTGGGAATAATACACAATTTACATAAATACTTATAATATACAGATAAACACCCAGACACTGAGAAGCATACATGTTCATCAAACAAACATTTTCTAGTTGTGGGATTCGACACCAACATGCCCACCCACCCCACGATGAATAATATACATAAATAGTTATAATATTCAGACAGATAAACACCCATACACTGAAAAATATACTATCAGGTGTCTTAGTCGCTATGACTATGACTACTAGCGCCTATAAAAGGCGCTAGTAGTCATATAGGTAGATAAATACATAGTATTTTTGATTAACATCCTTTCTTATGTATGTATTTTGTGTGGAGTTCCAAAATCCACGGTCCTGGGCCGCTTGTTTCCAGCCAATACCAGCGACTCGTTTGGTGTCGTCTGTCCACCTCGTTGGGGCCGACCAACGCTGCCTTTTGCCGGTGCGGGTACGCCCTTCAAGAACCTTCGGACCCCAATGTCTATCGGTTCTTCTAACTTAGTTCCCTGGCCATTGCCACTTCTGCTTTGCGACTAGTTAGGCAATGTCGGTAACTCTAGTTCTATTACGGATCTCTTCATCTCGTGATCAGCTCTCTTTATCCTGCTGGATGCCGCCTTCTTCTTCTTCTTCTTCCTTCTTCTTCTAAGTGACCACGTTTCAGATCCGTAAGTCGTCACTGGCAACGAGCACTATTCGAAGACTTTGGTCTTCTGGCAATGAGGGATTTTGGACTCATTATATTTTAGTAAAATCGATGATCAACGCATAGGCTAAATTAATTTTAATAGTTTTACCTTAACGACAATGCGAGATGGTGATAACAAAGAGAATAAGTTGTTTGTGGTCTTCTTCTAAGACCGCTCGTTTTGAACAGTTTTAGTTTTAAGTGTTCGTACAGTTGTAGTTATTCTCATCGTCTCACTGTAATGAACAATTTTTTTATGTATTAAAAGCATCAAAAGTGCCATCTACGTATTGGATGTTTTGAAGCAGGCGTTACTTTGCGGAAATCCAGAAAATAATATGAAAATTAAGCTTAATTTGCTATACTCCGAGAATAGCAGGAGAATCTATATATAATGCCATATACGTGCCTATGTGCCTATTTGAATGAAGAAATATTTCTTATCTTTTTGTCTTTAATTAATAAGCGTTTTAGATACTGTAGGTTTATATCGTTTATGGCGATCTCGCCGCAGTGCATAGTGACTCAAACGCCATCTAATCTCATTGTTTGACATTGCAATACGAGGTTTATCTTAGCCAATCATTACTTACACTTGGTTTCCACACGCGCTCAAATAAACACGTCTTATCACAATGATTGCGATTGTCACTCCACTCCTTTAAAGCGATAGCAATAAAGCGCGCCCATAAACAACAGTCCGCATCTGGCGTTCTGCGATATGTCTTAACGATGTGCAATAACTTCTTGTATCTAAGGATGCGGTGCTGCTCAGGCGAAAGCGGGAAACGACGCGCTAAGTTTCGAGAGTAAAATTTTACGTCACATAGCGGAAACTTCGTTTAATATACAGTCAAACCTGGGTAAGTGAGAACTGGATAAGTGAGAAAACTCTATAAGTGAGAGTAATAGCCAGGACCCGTAATTTTAAGCTCCCAAAACCTCTATTAGCGAGAAACAGAAACCTTTGTAAGAGAGAGTCGTTTTTCCGTCACGGACCTCCGTAAGTGAGACTGCTACTTATCTATACCTCTATAAGCGACAGTCGAGCAAGCAATATTCGACAAAATTTATGAGTTAGAGAAAAACATTCAAAATACAAAAACAGAAACCCAAACGAAATTCACGGATTTTTTTAAATGTAAATAAGTTCTAAATAAAATAAAATTACATAGTGCATGAATATGTCTTGTTATTGCTGCGTACCTCTATAAGAGAGAAACGCTACCCATGTACCTGCATTAGCGAGAAACTCGAGTTAGTGGAAACCTCTATAAGCGAGAATGAGATTGTGCTCCCTTGAACTCTCGCTTATCCAGGTTTGACTGTATACATAATCATCCCTTAATGCCCACAGTTACACAGGACTTACGCAGGATTGTCTCATAAGGACTGAAAGTCAGTTCTGCGCTTTTTAGTATGCTATACTGAGCCAGCACCTATGTCACATATTTTTATTAAAAAAAAATTATTACACAAATGTGCGACAATAAGGATGATTTTGTGGCTCTCAAGTACATGGAAATTAATATTAATAAATATTCATTTCATCAGCAAATATGAATATACGAAAATAAAGGAGTCAAAGCGAAAGTGAGTTTAATGTGCCGTAGGTTCTTAAAACTGAAGCCATTAATTTGGATGTTACCTCACTGTTATAAAAGACCTTTAGCTTCCTAAGATTTAATGACACTAAGTAGGTAATATTTTTGTATAAAAATTGCCGTAATAATAATAATTATTTATCTTTATTGCCAGATTAAAGTAAATTTTTTGGTCAAAGGTACATTCTTTACTTAAGAAAAAGTAGAGCTTTCTAAATTCTATCACAACTATACTACATTTCTCCCAACCAACACCATATTTGTGTGTTCGCGATCAATACAAGCTCAAACGTCTTTAACGAGCTAACATAAGAATTTACTTGAAGAAGACGTAACTTGGTAACAGGAACAACCAAATAGAGTTTCCGTTTGATTGGATCTCCGCAAGATCTCCGCTTTGACCAAAAACAGAAAGCAGTTATGTATGAACTCCCGTATGTAGACATGGAACCTGAATCGTACATCACTAAGGAAGCGATAACTTAGCATTGACGTTTTCACACCTGCGACCATTGATATAAAATAGATAAACAGTAGTTTTCAGTTGTCTATTTAAAATCTATTGAAGTCATAATTTCTTATGGAGGGTAAAAAGCCTCGTTACGTCACGGGTAGAATTCATGTCTGTATATACACATTTTAAAAAACTCCATAAATACTAAACAAAGTAATATAATACTTTTTTTTTTTTTTTTTTTATTAACGATAGGCCAGCGTTTGACGACAATCATGCCCGTTAGAAAGCAATGATGATGTCTAGGTTGGCGCTTGCCTAGAAAAAGCCTATTCACTCTAGCCTTGAAGGTACTTAAATTATACGTGGCAGGAAACACAGTTACCGGGAGGGCGTTCCACATCTTAGCGGCACGTATCTTCGTGCGTGTTGATGGGATATCAACCACATAAGGATGCCACCGCTCTCGGTGTCTCGCTGTTCTGTGGTAAAACGGGGAAGGGGGAACAAGATTGTGAAGTTCCTGAGCACACTCACCGAAGTACACACACACACACACACACACACACACACACACACACACAAATATATAATTTACTAATTAAATGTTTACTAACCGAATTCAAGATCGTTAAAGTAGCGAAGTGCTATTTCAGTATAACAAAATCTCACTTCATCATCACTTTAACTGATTGAAATTTTTTTGTAGTTATTGTGTTTCTAAATTAGATTGACCAAATTATAAAACTTGCTATCGTAAATGTGAGTACATTATATATTTAAATCACTGAAATAGATGAAATATACCGAATAAAAAAACCTGCTTATTCATATACTACTTACTTATATAATAGGTGCAAAAAAAAAAAATTAATATGTCATGCATCGCATCTTATGCTGAATAACATTACTGTGCATACGTTATAATAATATTTATTGGTATGCCTCAAACTTAAAAAACAAAAATTATGAAGATGCCAAAAATCCCCAAAAAAACAACATAATTTGCTAGCCTACAATAAAAAATCATCAATATTCTCTGCGTAAGATTAATCTTAGAAATACAAATATTTTAGAAATTCATATATCCTTATTTTTCTTCCATACCAAAAGATTTTACCATTAATAAATATATATACGAGATTAATAAATATATTTATTAAGGCATATAAATATTCACGAGAAAAATGAGGATATTTTAGAAATTACATTTCTTAGGAATAGTATATCTTTACATTTGAGAGTTTAATATCAACGCAGCGACCGCTTGTATAATGTAACTATGCCCTTATTCGGTATACAGCAATCATACTTACAATTAAAATGTTCTTTGTTGTAAAAAAGTAATGTATAGTCTAGACATTTTTATCGAAATTGACTAGCTATAGAAAAACCTAGAAAAGTCCGATCGAATGCTGTGTTTAAAATCTATGAGTCAAATGAGCAAATTGAAAATATAATTGTCGAATAACATCAAAATTATGATAGGGTTTTTTATCGATCTTTTTTCTTCTATTGGTTAAATATATATTCGAAACCACTTGATGCTAATATGAGCATTTCAGTAAGTTCTAAGACCTCATTCCTGTAGGGATGAGATGCGCACTGAAAAATAAATAATATGTACCCATTACGTATATTGTGGACATAACAGTTATCTCTATTATTAGTAGGAGGTAGGTAGGATTTTTGTGTGAAACCAAATCTCGAATGGTATTTAAAATTTGGTATTTGACGAAGTTACCTCGTGTCAAAACAATTTATATTGTTAACTGCAGTAAGCTCTTGCAATGTATTAACGGATGAAATGTATAGTAAGAAACTCTTGCAAGAATTGCGAGTTTCCTTGCAGGTGGAAATGGATTTCCCCGTGTATGCTCCCCTTAAGATTTCCTTTATTGTAAGGATCAACATACCACACTCTTATCATAATGTACTATTGTAATCATTTGTTTTTAAAGCCCTAATTCTTTCTTTGAACCAGTCTGTTTAAGAGGAAGCTGTGCCCAGTATAGTAGGATATTAGTATAAGTAGACAAGTGCGGTGAATACGCCAGTGAACCCCGTGCTCTCACTTATAGGTCTATCGAGGGACACACAGAGTTTTTAGTGGGTGCAAGTCCCAAATAACTACTCCGTTTCCCCCAACGGAGTGGTATGCGTCAGGCATTTTCTCTGTATAAAAAAAAAAAAAAGAAAAGTACAAGTAGACAGGATAATAATGATAATAGATTACATAAAGCTCCTGTTTAGTCTCCAAACTATAATCTAAGCATGTACGATTTGCTGGCGGTTAATTACGCGGCGGGAGCTCATTGTGACGTCATCAATAAATTACTGACGTCACGCGGCAATTCCGCATAATAACAACATCCAAGCGGCGTGCACTTTCCCTGATGATTTATTACTGCGTGGCCTCATTTCCTCTTTTAATCCGCAGTTAACTCTAACATAGCTCTAACTAATGTGTTTCAAACATAATAAGATATTTATATTAATACAATTTTAATTTATACTAGAAAAAACCTGCTGCTAATAGAAAAATATGAACGTAAATTTCATATTTCAGAAACTTTCATATAAATTTTCATCCCCTCATCAATTTTAAAAACTCCAAAGGCAAAGATTATAAGGCATAAGTAGTTGGAATTTTTGAAAGTTGTGAAACACGTATTTCTTTATTTTTTTATCGAAAACCTAAAATCAAAGTTGCATGGACGTAACTTTGAAAATAAATTGATATATGAAAGATTTTATACAAACTTTCATCCCCCATTTAACCCTTAGCGGATTCCTACGTTGTAATAACTATCTGTGTGCAAAATTTCAGCCCGATCCGTCAAGTGGTTAGAGCTGTGCGTTGATAGATCAGTCAGTCAGTCAGTCATTTTATATATTATATAGATTTAAACGTGCGTTGTCTATGATGTGCAGTCTCACACCCTCAACACCCCCAACACCCTCTTCAACAGATGGACTGAGGAATGCACTCCCCAATGAGCATACTACAGTCAAGGTCACTAGATATATTCAAACATGCTGCAGCAGCCCATTATCTTGAGCAATAAAGACGACATTGGGTGATTTATTATTACTCATATTTATGTATATGTGGTATGTATATGTGGATAGGTCTTTTGTAGGGTGTTCAAAGCTCCACGATTCTGGGCCACATGCCTCCAGCGGCTCCTAGCGACTCGCCTGATGTCATCTGTCCACCTCGTTAGGGGCCGGCCTACGCTGCGTCTACCGGTGCGGGGTCGCCATTCCAGCACCTTAAGCCCCAACGTTCATTGGTTCTCCGATTGGTTCTCCGAGCTATGTGCCCTGACCATTGCCACTTCAGCTTCGCGACTCGCTGAGCTATATCGGTTAAGCCGCAACCACGCCCTTAAGACACATCAATGCTGCTTAGCGGCAGAAATATACACAGCGGCAGCAGTTCCCCGGAATAAGAGCTCTATCAAAATAAGCTCTACTACTGCCATAAGCGATCAAGAACCTTCAACAATCATTGTTGATGCAGAGAAGGACAGCGAAAACACTGTCCAAGTTGGCACAAGTTTGAACTAGTTCGAACAAGTTTGCAACTTATAGGTCAGTTATTCAATAAAGTTCCGCGGGGCGCGAACAGTTCCAGATAAGAAGGCGAGGCGACTGTTGAATGAATAAAACGTCTCCTTTAACCTTATTATGCCGTGATGTTATCTTAAGCTGTTCGCATATTACATCATTTACCGCAACAAATTATTTATGTTTTAAATAACAATAAATTCGAGAGTTCTCTGTCTTTGTGGCTCCATAGTCACTACAACTTCCAAAATTGAAGTACTAACTAAGATATACCAACATTCATATTGAAAAAAAATTAAGTATCATGTCGACCAATCATTACTAGCACGGGATCCCTCCCACAATGAGAGTTGGCTGAGTTCCTACTGGCCCAGTGCGGATTGGTGGAATCGGCACACCTTTCAGAATATTATGGCGAACTCTCAGACATGCAGGTTTCCTCACGATGTTTACCTTCACCGTTGGAGCAAGTGATATTTTAACAGCTTAAAACAGTTAGCACATAACTTACAGCACATAGCTTAGAACAGTTAGAGGTGCGTACGCAGGTATTCGAACTCGGCCACTCGAAGTCCTACGAACTGAGTTATCACCGCTCTATCTAAAAATCTCAGCAACGGTAATAAATTAGTTCTCAACTGTATTACACTCCTATAATTTGATAGAGATATGGCGTATTATAGTTAATTTAACCTCCTCTTTTTGGAAGTAATGCAATAATAGTTTCAATGTGCAATCAGCATAAAGAACCGACGTGTCAATTTGTCACGTAACTATGAGTTTTTGTAAAATGAACAGGAAAACTTATAGTACACTTTGATTAACCGTTCACTTTTAAATATAGAACAAAGCTCCATCTTGATAAATCTTTTTTTTTTATATTATTGTCGTTGCGATGTACGATTTGAGATCCGATTTTATATTATAATTCATTCATTATATAGGCGTCCCATTGTCGCAGTTGGTAGTGAACCTGCTTTCTGAGCCCAAGGCTGCGGGTTCGATTCCCACAACTGGAAAAAGTTTGTGATGAAAATGGTAGTTTTTCAGTGTCTGGGTGTTTATCTGTATATGATAAGTATTTATGTAGATATATTATTCATAAAACTTGGGCGACTGCTAGTTCTTTCAGTAAGTTCCCATATGTGTGTGTGCGTTTATGTATATTATATTAGGTAATCATCAATTGTCTACCCAGAACACAAGCTATGCTTACTTTGAGGCTAGATGGCGATGTGTACACTGTCGTTATATATTTACTTATTAATTTATATCGAAGCTATTTCGTGTCAACTGGTGAATCTTATTTTTTAAAGCATAAAGACCAGAAGCCAGATTTCAAAAAAATGGTAAATGATGACGCAGTCAATCAATCAATTTTTATTCTTGCTTGAATATGGTACATGCAACATGTTTACGTAGGTGTAAGTGTCACATATCCTGCCAAGATTGGCGTGCAAAAATTTTTCGTTAATCATTATATTAATTTTCCACATTAAATTACAAGTTACATTTAAAAGTAAAAACACAAAAAAAAAAAACAGAAAATGAAAATAACAGATTAAATAAAAAATAATACTTAATAAATAAAATGAATTCATGAATGTGAATAATTATAATAATTTTCCATTAAGGTAGTCATTGATATGATAATAAAGTCTATCCAAAAGTTTGTCAAATAACACTGATTTGAAACGTGCAACAGGTGAAAGTTTCAGCATCTGGCAAGTGGTTGTAAATAAGTACAGCCATACAGTGTTTGACGGCCGACTGGCGCAGTGGGCAGCGACCCTGCTTTCTGAGTCCTAGGCCGTGGGTTCGATTCCCACCACTGGAAAATGTTTGTGTGATGAACATGATTGTTTTTCAGTGTCTGGGTATTTATCTGTATATTATAAGTATTTATATGTATTATATTCATAAAAATATTCAACAGCATCTTAGTACCCATAACACAAGCTACGCTTACTTTGGGGCTAGGTGGTGATGTGTGTATTGTCGTAGTAGTATATTTAGTGCGCACTTTTACTGGTCACGGTGAGCTTTTGCATCGCAGTCTAAGAAAGAACATATTACTAAGAAGAACAAGATGACGAAGCTCTGTATTGTGCGTATTAGAAACGGGAAGCGAAACGACTTCTTGGTGCGTTTCGAAGGATCTTTCAATAACTCGTGTTAGAAAGCTAAGAGTGGAAATGGATCGAAAAGTTTTAGAGCACACATTCCGATATATTTTGTAGAATACCGATAGATAAGTCAAGTTCGACGAACGAGGCTGTCCTTTTTCAGAAGGAGAACTATCGCCGCCATTTTACGTTCCCACAAAGTCTCGAATTTCTATAAAAAAAAAAACAAAAACACTGTCACTAAGTAAAGCAAACGTAAACCCTATGTACCCTTTGAGATGTCTCTCAATATTTTCATAGTTTTATATAAACTTTATATAGACAAAGCTTACAGAAATTGAGTGTAAATTGCTCAAACTTCATAGCTTAATATTAATTTACTTAATATTAATTTACTGTAAGATGGTGATAAAAAAAATACCCGGCTAAGTCTATTGTCTAACCATGGTTGAAAACCTAGTAGCTTTAGGTTTAAGTTGGCGAACGAAGTTATCACTATCCCTTTACGATTATGTAAATATATATGTATGAACGCTTCATAAGTGCCTGTGATAGGTCTATTAAATAAATTTTGAATTTGAATTTGAATTAAGCCATTTTAAATTTGGATTTCATAATAGGTGCATAAAGGAAGGTGAACTGAAAATAATAGATATGTAGTTAAATTTTGTATTGGGTTCTGTTTTTGTTCAATTTTGAACTTCAAACACGATTTAAATCATCGAATTTAAAATTGAATTATAAATAAATATAAATTATTTACTTAGGTACCTATTTCAACCTTTTCAAATACAATCCCGGGAATTGGGTAAAAATGGACGTAAGATTTTCGCCACTTAAATTAAATCAATAAATAAATATACTACGTAAGCGTAGCTTGTGTTATGGGTCCTAAGACGAGTGAATGAATATTAAATAAATACTTATAATATACATATAAACACCCAGACACTAAAAAAAAGGTTCATGTTCATCACACAAACATTTCCCAGCTGTGGGAATCGAAACCACGGCCTAGGACTCAGAAAGCAGGGTCGCTGCCCATTGCGCCAATCAGCCGCGAAGTAAAGAGTCATTTAAAAAAATCGGGTCGGGTGACCAGTCCGCTAAAATATTCCTTGGTACTCTAGAAATCCATAGCGAAAGAAGTTGCGCGTTGGTTTTATATAGCACCTATTAGACTAATTAATATGTACAGCACTTCTGAGATTCAGAAAGATAGACAGGCAGGTGGAATAAATAAAGTTACTGTAATGATATGCTTATTCAAATCTCATCAACTTCATAAAGGGAAATCCGAAGCCGTATAAAAGGGACTATTTATGCAAGGGACAAGGTAAACGCTGCACAAGTTTGAACAAGTCCACAACTCGAGGACGTCAGTTATTCAATAAAATTTGGACCTATCCCTTGGACAAGATGATACAGAGTCGGCTTTGGAAATAATAAAATCGTTCATCCTCATCCTCAATATCAACCCATTACCGACCTTCTAGGAAGCGGTGATAGCCCAGTGGGTGTGAGCTCGACTTTACCTTCGGGGGCCGAGTTCGAATTCCAGCACACACCTCTAAGTTTACAAAGTTACGTGCGTTTCAAGTTATTAAAATATCACTTGCTTCAACGGTGAAGGAAAACATTATGAGGCAACCTGCATGCCTGAGAGATAATGTTCTCAAAGGTGTGTGGATTCCACCGTCGTAACGTCGGAATAATTATCTAGTGTTGTCACTTTTCAACGTTTAAAATATCAGAGCGTGATTCTGAAGAACTGATTCCGACGTCATTCAACGTTAATTTGTCCCTACTTTATAAAAAATTGTCTTAATCCACATTTTCTAACTCTAAGGGCAATAAGTACTTATTTAGTATAAAAAGTATAAAAAACTTCCAGATAGGCAAGAGACTGGTATGAATAAAACATCATGCATGATTAAATTATGGTATGACGTCACGCCCGGTTATGTCGCGCTATCTAATTGCTCCGTTATGAAAGTTTCAGCTTAACGATTAATCTGCCTGCTTTGTGTTACTAAAGTGTCGTAGATCTGACTACTCTTGTGAAAGACGATAGGTAAGTCTATTTACTAATTAACTGTTAATCTGTTAAATTAAATAAGTACAACGCACTTGTGTTATTTTTGAAAAAAAATAAAATTCAACGCAAAATTCTTCGCAAGTTCTTAACTATGGACCATTAGTTAATAAATTAAGTTCTGAGGTTCCAAGTATAGAAACTTTCAGATAATTAGGCAAGAGACTGGTATGAATAAAACATCACGTGTAATTTCATTATAGTATGACGTCACAGCCTTGTATGTCGCGTTAGCTTATTGCTCCGTTATGAAAGTTTCAGCTTAACTTTGAACCAATTAACGTTTAATATGGCTGCGTGTATTATACCAAATTGTCATAGATGTGAACAATAATTTGTTAATTTAATAACTTAAACTCTTTCATCAGAGTTAGAGGTAAGTAATTTGGACGGCCGACTGGCGCGGTGGGCAGCGACCCCGCTTTCTGAGTCCAAGGCCGTGGGTTCGATTCCCACAACTGCTAAATGTTTGTGTGAGGAACATGAATGTTTTTCAGTGTCTGGGTGTTTACACGTATATTATAAGTATTTATGAATAGTATTCATTAAAAGTATTCATCAGTTGTCTTAGTACCCATAAAACAAGCTTTTTCACTAAACTATATGGCGATGTGTGCTATGTCGTAGAAAAAACAAACCAATTATTGGTATTACCTGAGTTAAACTAAAGTTGAAGTTATTGTTTATGAAAAAAAAGGTAAGTTTTAACGCAAAAATCCCCGTAGTTAGAATTTTTTTTTGATTTTCCAACGGTATGAATAAAACATTACTTGAAATTTGATTATGGTACAACTACTACGGGTATGACATTTCAGATATTAATTCCTACGAGTATATTATGAAAGTTAAATTTTAATTTTGCTCTAAATATTAACCAATTACTGTTTCAGGTAGACTGTAGTGCATATGTGTAATTTTAATTCTTAATTTAATTAACAATCTGCGTTATTATAATTTTTTTTTTCTCTTTACTATTGAATGTATTTTTGAAACACAATTTTAATTAATTTCATTATATGATAGCGGTATAGGTTGAGCATTTAATATGTAACCCAGTGCATAAAAACTTATATTAAAAATAAATCAGATGTTTGTTGACCTTAAAAATTATTCATTAAAAAATAAAGAAAAATGATTCTTATTATGTCAAAGAAAGCTGACACACCTTCTTAAACGTCCAAATAAATAATTATAATTCGAAAGAAATTTTTCAACGTTATTAAAATAATACTGTTTTAAGCGATGGTAGTAAGCCCCGGTATACTTTAAGTAACATGCAGCAACAATCTAAATCTAAATTAAAACTAGTGATTGATTTTAGTTTTACTCTTAGTTACACTAATTGCGTGAAATTAAGAGTTAAACTAGAATTAAACTTAAAAACAGGTAAGATTAAGTTATTTAACAATCTACAATAAATCTGTAGAACTAAATTAAACACATTCTTTAAGCAATTAAATGCGTACTCGTAAAACCTTAGCCTTAAACGATTAATCATTAAATTAAGTTTAGACGTCGTAAGAAGCTAAACTTTCAGATAAGTCCGCAAGAGACTTGTATGAATAAAACATCATGCGTTATTTCTATAAAGTACGACACAGGTTCGTGTCATGTTGGCAAATAATTATTTATTTATCATGAAAGTTTAGTTTTAGTTCTGCTCCAACTTTAAATCAATTAGTTTAAAGGTTAATTGTAGTTCAATAAATTATCATAGATCTGACTGTTCTAGTGAACTGATCAGATTTATTTACTGGAGATTCGTAAAACTAAATAAAGACATTACTTATGTACATAAATGCAAGTTAAATGCAAAAGTTCCCATTAGTTATTTAAATAGGTACAGACGTTGCAAGTTGCGAAACTTTTAGATAAGTAGGCAAGAGACTGGTATAAATAAATTAGCATGCGAAGTTTCATTAAAGTCTAAAAATATAGTTTCTAAACATTTATTGTCATGTAAGCAACTAATTTCTCAATCATGTAAGTTTAGTATTACTTTAGCTCCTACTTTGAATCAATTAAATTATCTTATAATATACTGTAGTATATTTAATAAGGTACATTTTAGTTACATAAATTACCATAGATCTGACTATTCTGGTGAACAGGTCAGATTTATCTACTGGTGCGTTAGCAACTTTTATTTATCTTACGATAGATTAATTTTAGTTTTCATCCAGCGTATAAATCATTATTTAATCTTGCTATTTAAGCGTATTTTATTTAACTGTTTAAACTGTTAAATAGATATTAGAATTTATCGTAACTAAAATTAGTTTGTGTAGTATAAATAACTTTCAATAACATTTAATACAAAAACAAAAAAATTGGGCTCGTCCGGGATTTGAACCCGGGACCTCTCGCACCCAAAGCGAGAATCATACCCCTAGACCAACGAGCCGCTTGACGGTGTGTTAAAGAATAAGATTTTATAACGTTATACTTAATAATAAAAAAAAAAATCGAGTCCGTTGTATTAGATATTGGCCATTCTATCCTACAAATATTATAAATGCGAAAGTTTGTGAGGATGTAGTACCTATAGATGCATGGACAAAACTTAACAGTTATATAAATATTTTAATCTGATGTATTTTATTTTATTTATGATGTTAGTGTAACAATAAGTGTAGAGTTCTATGGCGTGCGCTGCATAAATCGTCACAGTTAAAAAGATTATATGTAAAGGGATTACAGTTCTTAAAAACCCTTGTTAATTAAAAATCATTTAAAATAAATATACTACGACAATACACACATCGCCATCTAGCCCCAATTTAAGCGTAGCTTGTGTTATGGGTACTAAGATGACTGATGAATATTTTTTATTAATAATATACATAAATACTTATAATATACATATAAACACCCAGACACTGAAAAACATTCATGCTCATCACACAAACATTTTCCAGTTGTGGGAATCGAACCCACGGCCTTGGACTCAGAAAGCAGGGTCGCTGCAAACTGCGCCAATCGGCCGTCAAATGTATAAAACTGCTGACTGCCTGACTGACTGAGAGATCTTTAATAAAACCAATTCAAAATGAGAACTTACTACTTTAAGACAAAACTAACAATATGTCAAGGTATATTATCAAGTTCATCATAAGATAATAAATATCCCACAACTGGGCATGGACTTTGTAGTTGGGTCGTAGAGCATAAACCCACCACGCTAATCTAAAGGAGGTTAGTGAAACCAAAGAGGTACCTGATAGTAATTCGATAAATGTGGTAAGAAACCCGCTCAGATACCAGGGCCACATAAATGTCACATACTTTAATATTTATCGATAATCTTATTAGTTCAGCTGACTTAATAGCTACCTACTTATAACTTCACATTTATTACCTTATATTTTGTTGTCTTAATAAGCGGCTCGTTGGTCTAGGGGTATGATTTTCGCTTTGGGTGCGAGAGGTCCCGGGTTCAAATCCCGGACGAGCCCAATTTATTTTTTGGTAAAAGTAAAAATATTGTTTTTCTTTTTTTTATTTGTTATTTAACATTATGGTATATTTATTATAGGTGTAATTTTTAAAAAAACTGATTTTTAGAAATTATTTTTATTTAGTCTTTTACAAACAGCACTTCTAGCGGGGTGTTTTTGTGACTTTAAAACGAGTACCATTATGTCTGTATTACTATGAAGTTACAGTGTTTTGATACTGGAAAACGAATAAAAATAGCACTTTATACTTCGAACCATATTTTATCTATTGAAATAAAAACATAAATTCAAAAAATACTACTTTAGTAAAGTGGTTTTTGATGCTTTAATATTAATCGTGTATACGGTTTCTGAATTCTGTAATTTTATTTATATATATAAACATGGATTACTGTTTGTTAGTGTTATTAATACTCTAGAACGGCTGGACAGATTTGGCTTATTTAGGTCTTGAAATATTCGTAATAGTCTAGGAATGGTTTCAACGGTGATAAAATACTAAATATATAATTCTTCTGTGCGTGATCCTTCTAAACAGCTGGACCGATGTTGGAAAAAATTGTGTTTATATTTCAACGGGTTTCGGGTAGGTGGCGCTACTTTACCGGGCAGGACGAATTCTGCCCAGTTCCGCTAGTCGTGAATCATTATAGAAATATATTTAAAGGAACAGTTAATATTAATAAAAATGCAAAAAAATCTTGACGGCCGATTGGCGCAGTTGACAGTGACCCTGCTTTTTAAGTCCAAGGCTGTGGGTTCGATTCCCACGACTGGAAAATATTTGTGTGATGAACATGAATGTTTTTTAGTGTCTGTATATTTATTTGTACTTATACCTAATAGTATAAGTATTTAGGAGAATTACTCATAACAATATTCATCAGTTAGTACCCATACTGCAAGCTACTTTGGGGCAATACTTTTATCATGGCATACGTATTTTTTATGTATCACCAACAGTTTTCTCAGGACAAGCTAAGTAATAAATTATAAATTCAAATTTTTTGAAAATAAATAAATTTATAGCTTATTTTACTGCCTGATTAGGGAAGAAATGGTTAAAATCGGTCCAGTAGTATCGGAGCCTATTCGGTACCAACAAACAAACAAAAAAATCTTGCCTCTTTATAATATTAGTTCCCATATATCGACAGCTCACAACAGTGTAATAAATTGTTTGTGCGAATCAAAAGTGCCATTTGATAATATTTAAATAAAAAATGCGCTGACTTTGACTTTGGCTTTATGAAATACCTATCTTATCAACTAAGTCGGTAGTGTTGATGAGGTTTCAGCGCGCCTTCGTTTAAAACTCATACCTCTTAGCAAAATTATCCAACATACTAGGAGAGAAAATACCTCTACCGAACTTAAGGGGCCCGCCACATCTGCTACACATTTAAGCACAATGTATGACATCAATAAGCCAGTCAAACCATTTTCCCTTTTCACTCAACAGTGCAACACACACCATATAACCACCCTCCTCTAACATATTGTACATTCGTATAACTGTCTTTGTCTACGGTTAGAATTTTTCCAGCCCGTTAGGTGTACCCTTAGGAAAATGAGCAGAATATGTTTGGCGTCAAATGAAATCATTTGTTTTGATCGTACGTAATGGAACGTTTTTTGTAACGGGCTGCAGTTTTTCTTGTATTAACATCAAACTTGCCACTATTTTGTTTTGTCTCTTCTTCTTTTGGGCGAAGATAGATAGATATACATATATTATACTTACAAATATAGTATTTGTAAGAAAACATATTAGTCTTTATAAACAAAAAGTCGATATAAACAATCGACTTACAAGAAATGGTCATAAATTAGTGACATCTACATATCGTCTGCGAAAGGTGCAGAAGTCATTTGTGGGATTGAGAATTCGCTTTTATAATATGATTCCTAAGACCTTTACCTTTTTTTGGACCTACCAATGCATAAGTTTAAAGAATGTGTTAAAACACATTTATTACAGCGAGGTTATTATACAATTGATGAATTTCTTAATGACAAGGTTGCTTGGAAGCATCCGGCTCCGCTTTCATCTCTCACAAGATAGAAAAATGAATTTTAAAATGTAAAATGTAAATTGTTGATATTGGAAAAGGGCAACTGCTGAGTTTCTTGCCGGCTTCTTCTCGGTAGAATCTGCCTTCCGAACCGGTGGTAGAGTCACTACACACGGACAGACTTGACGTTTCAAAAGTGCTTATATTAGGCCTACTTGAAATAAATGAATTTTGAATTTTTGAATTTCATCTATTTGTTATTTATTTATTTATTATTATTTATTTTTATACAGACGATTACATAGATGTACTATACAAACCATTGGTTGCAATTAACACATATAATCAATTTTAAGAAACATGCAATTTTAATACAGTACAATAATACCAGTATGGTATGGTATGTATATTATTCATCGGTTATCTTAGGACCCGTAAAGTTTTTGACGACCTTCCTGGCACAATGGTGAGCGCTGTGGATTCAAGAGGTAGGACACGAGTTCAATCCCCGGCAGGTGACATTTGGGAACTTATAATTTCTAAATATTCTCTGGTCTGGTCTGGTGGGAGGCTTCTCCTGTGGCTAGTTACCGCGCTACCGACAAATCACTTTCCAGCGATGAGATTGCAGTCAAGGGCTAACTTGTAGTAGACTCCCTACTAATA
Organism: Pararge aegeria; assembly: GCF_905163445.1. NCBI lineage: Eukaryota > Metazoa > Arthropoda > Insecta > Lepidoptera > Nymphalidae > Pararge > Pararge aegeria. Next base: position 5,863,801 of record NC_053203.1, read on the forward strand.
TTATAAATGTCAATGTTTGTTTGTTTGTTCCGCTTTCACGCAAAAACTACTTAACCGATCCTAATGAAACTTTGTACACATATTCTTGGAAGTGTTAGAAGTAATATAGGATACTTTTCATCCCGACATTAAGCTTAAGTTAGAGGATTTTCCACCACAACTCCATAACCGATTTTAATAATTATTTTTGTATTATACAGGTTATAATATGTATTTAATTTTGCCCAAACTTTGTGTAGGCCTGATGTATTTGGTTGGAGATAGAGGACAGAACTCCTCAGCGGACAGCAGCAAACTCCTAATTTAAGGCTTTTTTTAGAGCTACAGCTCAATATAATGCCACATCAAAAAACCAAAACAAACGCAGACGTAGTCGCGGGCAACAGCTAGTAAAAAAAAAATTATATTTTTTTTATTTATGCCCTGAAAAAGCAACGGGTTCGGGATTTATAAACAACGCAGCAATCACGAGTTATTGAACTTTAAATTGATAATCCTTAGAATGTTTTCTTGTAGGTATAATTAAATGTTTATAAAGTTGTTTTGCATCGTTTTGAGTGACTGTTTGTTTTTATCCGCTCCATCGTATACGCCTGGTTTAACTCTTCCCATGTAGAGTGTTAATATAACAGATAAATAAACTTATATTCTGTACCAAAACTGACTGATATCACTCTTATATTAATGGCGTAAGTAAACATAAAGAACTCTGGATATATTTTTGGTAACAATACTCTAATAAAAAATATAAAATTTAATTTATGGTGAACTAGACGACTCTTAGAATTCATGAAATATTTAAAAAAAATAGTTAATTGCAACGTTGCTTTAAGTGAAATCGATTCCGCCCATATCATATCTCATATTTTATATGTAATGTACGCATCAAAAGTGCCATCTATGTGCATATTTGAATACAGAAATTTCTGACTTTGACTTTGACTTTCAAGATCATAAGCTGTTTATCTCGGTTAATACAACTAACATCTGACTTAACGTTAATACCTATCAACCCGAATTGGAGCAGCATGTTGGGTCTATGCTCTAAAACCCTATTTTCTATGAGACGGGAGCCCTCTTCCCAACAGTGGGTTGCCAATAGGCTTGTTATTTTTTTTTTATTCCACTACAAGTTAGCCCTTGACTGCAATCTCACCTGGTGGTAAGTGATAATTCGGTCTAAGTTAGTAGCGGGCTAATCTGTTAGGGAGTATGGTAGTCATACCCCTAATAGGTTTCTACGAGACATCGCAGCGGAACACTAAATCGCAAAGTGGCACGTCTTTGTCGGTACGGTGGTAACTAGCCACGGCCAAAGCCTTCCACCAGACCAGACCAGAGAAAATTCAGAAATTATAAATTTCAGAGCAATTTGCTCCTACCGGGAATCAAACCAGGGACCTCCTACTTAAATTCACAGCGCTCACTGTGCCAGTTACAATCATAATTAGCACAATCATAATCCTACGTAAATAAAGAATATACAAAATAGTCTTAGGAAGATATTGGTGATAAAAAAAATTATCAGCTTCTTAAGAAAAATGTAAATAAAGGAGAATCCAGGAAGCTATATATGTTAAAATTTAAACGAATACAAAATCTCTCATCTACCTTTGTGCTTAAAAGTTAAAACAGCTTAGATAAACCTTGTTAAAACTAAACACATCAGTTCGCTTGAAGAATTAGTTTGTTAAATAGTTTTTGACGAAGTTCCCAATTTGAATTTCGAACTAGAACTCAAATCACTCGCCCGGTGCTTACCGCTGATTGGCGCGCTGAGCGATGACGTCATCAATATCTGTCGGTCGACCAACCACAGCTTAGTTTAAGTAACTAATATGCCCGCTTGGTTTACTGCAGACCCGGCTTAATATAATATTGGACTTTGGAAGCTTCGATCAATAATTAATGTATTAGAAATGCAGTCTGATATAAAATCTGATAAAGTGCTTTTTGGCTTCCGTTTTCCTGACCACCAGTATCGTCATTATCTTCACCATCAAACCATACCGGCCCACTACAGCAGGGCAAGAACGGGTAGGAGACAAAAATTATATCCCCTGATTATATCCCCTGACCAGGGAAATGATTTACTTGTCCACCTGCTAAAGCACGCGAACATGGAATAGGAGAATTTTACCCCCTTTTATTATTACACATATATCTCAGGCCGCGATTGCCCGAGAGTCGCAGGTTCAAATCCTGTCGGTTTATATGCATTTTAAATTTATAAAATTGATAATTCCTCCAAGTGTAGGTAAAAACACTAATAAAAATTATAAAAATATAAAAAAGCAATGTGTCATCTCTTGTTTCAAACGTGTCTCATTGTAATATGGACCTTTGAAAAAGTAGATCGAAACTGCAACGTTTCCTACTAGATGACGCTACAGTCGCTATAAGACTGATATACTAATTTTCCGGTAGGAGAGCCGTAGCTTAATTGGTGAAAGCGCTCTGGCCGCGATTGCCGGAGAGTCACAGGTTCAAATCCAGTCGGTTCCGAATTTTTTTTATATGCATTTTAAATTTATAAAATTGATAATTCAAAAAATTCAAAATTCAAAATTCATTTATTTCAAGTAGGCCTAATATAAGCACTTTTGAAACGTCAAGTCTGTCTGTTTGTAGTGATTCTACCACCGGTTCGGAAGGCAGATTCTACCGAGAAGAAGCCGGCAAGAAACTCAGCAGTTGCTCTTTTCCAACATCAACAATTTACATTTTACATTTTAACATTAATTTTTCTATCTTGTGAGAGCTGAAAGCGAAGCCGGATGCTTCCAAGCAACCTTGTCATTAAAAAAATCATCAATTGTATAGTAACCTCGCTGTAATAAATGTGTTTTAACAAATTCTTTAAACTTGTGCATTGGCAGGTCCAAAATCACCTTAGGAATCATATTATAAAAGTTTATACTCAATCCCACAAATGACCTCTGTACCTTACGCAGACGATATGCAGATGACACTAATTTATGACCATTTCTTGTAAGTCGACTGTTTATGTCCACTTTTTGTTTATAAAGACTAATATGTTGTCTTACAAATACTATATTGTTATAAATATATTGTGAAGCTACAGTAAGTATGCCTATTTCTTTAAACTTCTCACGGAGGGATTCGCGTGATTTAAATTTATATATTGACCGTACAACTCTTTTCTGCAATATAAATATAGTTTCGATATCCAGCTGCTTTACCCCATAACAAGATTCCATAGGACATAACACTATGAAAGTACGCAAAATAAACTAGCCTAGCTATTTCAACGTCAGTAATCTGTCTAACTTTTCTGACTGCGTAGGTAGCCGAGCTTAGTTTACCCGCTAGTGAATCTATATGGGCACCCCACTGTAGCTTATTATCCAAGGTCACGCCCAGAAAAACTGTGGAAGTCTCTTTTTTTAGTGATGCTAAATGTAGCATTATATTTTTATCAATTTTTATTACATTTGGTAAGATAAATTCGACACACTTTGTTTTTTTTGCAATTAAAAGTAAGTAGTTAACTGTAAACCAGTGCGACACATGCGACATAACACGGTTTACTTCGTAAGAGTTTTCTTTACTCATATCAGTCTTAAAAATTAGAGATGTATCATCTGCAAACAGTACAATGTCGCATGTTCCACTGACATGGTACGGTAGATCATTTATATACACTAAAAATAGAAAGGGACCCAAAATCGAGCCTTGTGGGACACCCATTGAGGTATTTGAACCCTGAGACTTTGCATCATTTATGCAAACTCTTTGGGATCTATTGCTGAGATAAGAGGGAACCAAATTTAGTGTTTAGGGTAATTCCTCCAAGTGTAGGTAAAACATTAATAAAAATTATAAAAACACATATCTCATCATCATCATATCAACCGATAGACGTGCACTGCTAGACCCTTTTGAAATGAGTTCCTAATCCTCTACGCACGTATCGCTCCGAAACCGGAGCATCCTCAGGAGATGTTGACTTTACAATGAATAATTGTGTCAAGTGAAAAAATCGCCAAATATGTCGCCTTTTATAGCTTTCTGGCCCCACCTTATCTATCTAAGCCCCTCCCACCTCATTAGTGACTCTGAATATGTTCAATAGAGGTGAAGTTGATAATAAGATCTGTTTGGTTTGGAGTATAAGGATTGAAGAAATTATAGATCACACCACACAGATTCTCTTGATTTTCGCGGAGTATAGCAAATTAAGCTTAATTTTCATAATATTGAATCGGTAATTGCGTAGTTTCTTTACAGGATGCATGACTAGTAGTAGTAGAACACATTCTGGGTCCTTATTCTTCAATTTATTCACGTGATGTGGAGATTGTTCGTAAGTATGTATATCATAATAATACCATCATGGTGGGGTACCAATCGGTTTCCCTTGGTTTTCTAATCCTAAGGTTGCCTGGAAGAGGTCACTGCTAAGCGATAATGCCGCCTTTTGCATCCTACTTTTTAAGTTTCTTCTTGTGTCCACTGTGTTTTTTCTATTTGTAATAAATAACCGTTTGTTCGCGAAACCATTCCAAAGTGGAGTGGTTTTTGATGCTTCAATATTAGTCGTGTACACAGTTTCTGTAGGTTCTTAATTCTGTGCCTGCATCCACTCTCCGATATTCAAAGCGGTGATCCACCAATCAGCGGCGGGGGACACATAGATGACATCATCGCGTCAGCCATAGCTAGTTTCGATCAATCAGTTCTATTCCGCGTTTGAATTTGAATCACCAACTGTTTATCTCGAAATTAATCGATAACGTCAGACATCCGGTACAAAATAATCAAATGTTAAATATTGTATTATCCAAGAATATGCGCTGTAAAGAAAACAATAAAGAATAATAAAAAATTAAGCAGAAATTCTCGGCTTTGTAAGTTTTTTTTAAATTCCACTATTAGTAAGCCGTTGACTGCCATCTCACCTGATGGTAAGTAATGATGCGGATGATGATTAATGTGTTAGCGGGCTAACCTGTTAGGAGTATGGCAATTATATAAAACCCATTCCCTTAATCGCAGTTTCAACGTATCGTACCGTAACGTTAACTGGGTTGCAGTAGCGCGCATAGAGGGTATGCAAAGGCTATGCAGATCATATAAAATGAAGAAAATCTCCGTACGAGTTCTAAAAATCTCAAGGAGTTGTAAGATTTATAAAAAGCCTACTCTTTAGTATTTATAACTCGTACTGGAGATTTTGTTCATTTTATATCATCTGCATACCCTGTGCATACTCTGTGCACGCCACTGATGGCTTGACAGCATGTCTTCGTCGGCCTTAATTAGTCACAGCTAAACCCTCTCACCAGACGAGAATAGAGATAATACAAAAATGATAAATACACAAATATTCCCCCCGAGTAGCGAACCCGGGACCTCCCACTTATAAAACCACATCGCTTACCACTGCGCCAAGGAGCGCGCAAATATAAGTTTTGAATCTGATTCAATTCGCGTAATAGGGCTCATATTATGGAAAGATTTTAAGAATTGCAAAACTTTAATACCTGGTATAGTTTGAAAATCGAATCGTAAATGTACTACTTAGTGATCAGTCGATTCTATAATATCGGTAACAATCATCAATTCATCAGGGGGTAGTCACGTATCAATCACATCATTGCCGCGCTAATCATTGCTAATTCAAATTAACGCGCGTGTTTGAATTTGGAACAACGTTCGGGCATTTTCATTCTGCATTAATAGATTGCTGGGTCATGACAGGAATAGGTATTATTTTATCTGTCAAGATTTTTATTTTATATAATCCTGTTATATGTTATAATGACTGTTGCTCGCATTCTTCATTCGCGTTTATTACGGTTTTTTACAAATCCCATTATACGTTTGTTTTCCTAGGATAAAAAGTAGCTTATTTTACTCTCCGTCCTGAATGAATGAATCCGTCGTGAATTTAACTTTATGCCAAAAAACCAGTCGATTGGTTACTTTGTTTGGGCATTAAGACAACCAAACACCACACAAATAAACAAACTTTCGCAATTATTATATTGGCATTGATTTATAGAAACGGTATTCGTCCAATGATCAGGACTGCGGCCTCACTGTCGAGCGGGCCAACTTTGATCTCCAGCACGTAGGTACCTCTAACTTTTCGAAGTTAGGTAAATGAAAAAGAAAAATTATAAGAAAAAGTTCAAATATAGAAGGGTAAGATAGAAGGTACAACTTGGCTGTTTGGTCAGAAAGATTTAAGGAGGTTGGACCTAGACCCATAAAGTTGAAGGTTCCTGTCCAATCAAAAAATTAAAATTCAAAATTAAGATTCGTAATAATTCTGAGTTTCATTGTTGGATTTGAATAACGTTTTTACTATTAATTATTATACTAATTTTATATCTATTTTATAATCAGTAAACAAATTAATTCCAAATTCAAATGTACCTAATTAGAATGGGCGATGTTTTTGAATATTCGAATTCACAAAAAAGCCAAAGTTCGAATTTCGAATAATAATTGCTTACCCATGTTTTGTGCGTTTGTACAAATATTTTAACAGCTCGGACTGCAATTTAGCAATCGTAGTGTTGCATTATGAAAATTTAATTTGATAACAATTTAAATTCAGAACTGTGTCCAGAGCCGCTCGTATATTCATAGCGGTCGTGCACCTATCAGCGCTGGAGGTTACATATTGATGACGTCATTACTTTGACGCTGCTTGTATTGTACTGAAGCGCTGCTGTAGTTGCAATCTTGAACAAGTAATTCGTTTAATTAAGATGCCTGTTTGGAAGAACAAATCTCTTAATAATCTTTATTTATTTTAAAAATGCGAGTATACTGTATTCTGCTCGGAAAGCCGATAGAAGTTGGGGTTCCCAGGCACTGGAGACGCGACCGCTGAAAGCGCAGTTCGTGCGAATCGCTGGATACAAGAGTTGTTAGCCCGGTGTATAGGATTTCGACTTCATTTTCGCGGGGAATCGGATCCGCGCACGCATTAACTTTTCTAAGGTTATTTGCATGTCTTATTTTAAGCATTTAAAATATCACTTGCTTCATCGGTGAAGGAAAACATCGTGAGGAAACCTGCATGCGTGAGAGTTCTCCATAATGTTCTCAAGGGTGTGTGGAGTCCACCAGTCTGCACTGGGCCAGCGTGGTGGACTACGGCCTTAACCCCTTGTCATTGTGGTAGGAGACCCGTGCCGTATAGTGAGCCGGTAATGGGTGGATATGATGATGATGATGATTTTGAAAGGGTTCGCCAAAACAGTGTATTAATTTAGGAGGTACCAGGTGATCTTTACCAACATAATTTATAGCTATTTATTTAAATATGTATATACATATACTACGACAATACACACATCGCCATCTAGCCCCAAAGTAAGCGTAGCTTGTTGTTATGGTAACTAGGACGACTGATGAATATTTTTATGAATAACTAGCGTACCCAGCCCGCTTCGCCGGGATAGATTTTGCTTTATTTTATTTAAACAATAAACTTACATCATAAAATTTTTAATTTAAGTCTCATAATATATTAAATCATGTATTTCTCTCCGTATTTATTCTCTTCTATTCTCTTCTCGAGCGGGTGAAGATCATTATCTACACCCATGTACACCCAACAATAGAATATCATCATAGTAAATAAAAGCTGTATTTTACAGTTGGACAGTTCAAAAATAGGAGTGCTCCGATCGTTCGGAGCCTATACGGAACATACCCACACACTTTCTCTTTTATATATATATATAGAAGAAATATATACATAAATATGTACTTATAATATGCAGAAAAACAAGAACATTTTCCAGCTGTGGGACTCGAACCCATTTAATGCTTTCTGAGTCCAAGGCCGTGGGGCCAAGCAGGGTCGCATAAAACGACAAAAATCCTCCTCTTGTAGCAGTTATATATATAAATTTTAGGGTAGGCAGTGCTTTAGTGCATGTATGAAGTGCACGCCACTGGTCGCTGCTCACTGCGCCAGTCGGCCGTCAAAGTCGGCAGTTACTTACTTACTGAGTATGTAGAGCTTTTTGTGACCGAACTCCTCCGGGGAAAGTGCCATGCTTATTTCTGCCGCCAAGAGCATTGCTGCAATGCTGTGTCGCGGGTCGTTGCCGATGTAACAGCAGGCACATGAGTTTAGGGACATGCAGTGGCGTGCACTTCATACATGCATAAAGCACTGCCTACCCAAAAATTTTTGTGTAACTCATAAATATGAAGGATTTTTCCATTTTATGCCATCTTCCTTCTTTATGCATACTCTGGTCAAAAACCCTGTGCACCCCCCATGTCCTGCAACATGGGGGGCATGTTGCAGGACGTGTGCTTTGCATACACCCTATGACCTATGATTTTTTTTCTGTTTATAGGCAATGGTTTTCCACATACCATCAGGTGAGCCATCTGCTCGTTCTGCCAGTTACTAAAAAAAACAACAAGGCTACATCCTAAAACAGCTTCAGCTCCAAAAACAACATGGCTACATGCTAAAACCGCTTCAGCTCCAAAAACAAATTAAAATGTTATCAGATAGTATGTGATCTAAGATAATAATTATATGTTTGAATGTTTTGTTTTTATTATTATTGAATTTTTGGTTATCGTTATTATTATTGTTTTTTTTAATCTTAATTTTCATGTTTTAATTTAATTTTATCTTTTGTGATTATTACTTGTAGTTAAATGTCTTCACGGGGTGCGTTGCTAAATAAATAAAGACAGGTAACACCAAAAAAAGCTTATGAAATCTTCATACAAACACATTTTTATTAAACCATTAATCGCATACATTTTTCCGTTGGCCATCTGCTTCTTTTTTGCTGCTGCTTTTTTTCTATTGTAGGATACAATAAAATAAAAAAACTGCATGACTAAATGCTAAAATATTATTACTACCAAAAAAGGCAATTAAAAAGTGAGAACTTTCATACTAACAAATTTTCATTAAACAATTAACTACACGTATGTCGGTTAAAATAGAACAAAAAATAAAAAACTGCATGGCTAAATGCTAAAACTTTATTATTACCACCAAAAAAGGCAATTAAAACGTGAGAACTTTCATACAAACACATTTTCATTAAACAATTAATCGCGTTCATTTTTCCGGTAGGCCATCTGCATGTACGAGTATGTCGGTTAAAATAGAAAAAAAATAAAAAACTGCATGGCTACGTGCTAAAATATTACTATTACCACCAAAAAAAAAAACAATTAATACGTGAGAACTTTCATACAAACACATTTTCATTAAACAATTAATCGCGTTCATTTTTCCGGTAGGCCATCTGCATGTACGAGTATGCCGGTTAAAATAGAAAAAAAATAAAAAACTGCATGGCTACGTGCTAAAATATTATTATTCCCACCAAAAAAAAAAACAATTAAAACGTGAGAACTTTCATACAAACACATTTTCATTAAACACTTAATCACGTACATTTTTTTCGCCTGTCTAGACGCGAAGTTAATCGCCCACTTACAAAAGTTCAATCCGGATGTGTCTAGCGCCACATGAAATAATTTAACAAGCTTACTGCATCCCTACAAAGGCATTGAACTAAAACGTCTACTATTTTATAACGAACTCGACTCGATATCGAAACGTTAAACTTCAGCTCTGCCTGGTGTTTTAAGTTTTTAATTAGTAAAACTTTCTGTGATAGAGCTTTAATTATGAATATTTTATTTTGTGATTTTATTAGTAAAAACATTATCACGAAACTAGAATAATTAACGTTCCAAAATAATAAAACCAACCGGTTGTACTGTAGAGCGTGGTTGATCCGCAAATACGTACATATTTTAAAGTTGTTACAATATGCAGGTATTTTTATTTTATTTTAGTTTGTAGTATCTTTTATATATATATTTTTTAATTTATCTCTTTAGTTTTACGTTCTGTATATTGATGAACGTCTATATTTCATGATGCATGCAGAGTTAGCCTGTAAGTGGTGTATACAATGTAAAATTCAGAATATTACTGTTATGTTTATAATAATTTTAAAACATTGTATATAACGTTGGCTTCCTAAATAAATAAATAATTTTTTTGATTTTTTATATTTATTGAAGGAACACCAACAGCTTGTTTGCAATACATATCTGTTAAAGGAATATTACAAATATTTTGTTCCTAATCAGTGTGACTAACCACTTAAAGGTGGTGTCAGTTAAATTAATTAATCCAATTGACTCTGTTATTATTAATCAGCTTTTAAACGTTAAGTAAAAAATTTTTCGAAACTTATATTGAGGATATATCTAGGTATAGATAAAAATATTATCACACTTCTCAATTCACTTACGCTCGGAAATAATGAAAACCACAGGTAGTTCCATAAACCATGGTTGATCTGGCGTCTGTACAGGCGTCTGAGTGAATGCACAAGGATCCCAATATGGTTTATTAGTTACGGGAATAGATAATTAAATAGCATAGGATATAGTATCAGGATATTCAATTTTTTTTTTTAATTTTACACACCATCATTTTACCTACACCATCGCATTAGGTTTAAGTATTCTGTCAAGATAAGTGTTAGAATAAGAATATAAATGAATAATTATAATCTTCGTGTTTTCATTTCAATTTTAAATTACTTGCATCTTTTTTTCTTGCATTGCTTTGGTTTACATCCATAATGTCATCAATGGTCAAACGCTATCACGCATCTCGATTCACCTACGCTAGCGAATAATGAAAACCAATGGTAGTTCCATAAACCATGGTCGATCTGGCGTCTGTCCAGCTGCTATTCATCTCTATTAATGCTTTCAAATGAGAGGATACGCAAAAACTTTATTTGCGCGTAATGTATTTAAAACGCAGATAAATTGAATCGCATTAGGGTGATTGCACACTCCCCGCCGGTTAATTTATGGGCGTCGGGCGTCGAGACGCTTTGTCATAAGTGCGTTATATTAAATGTTATATTGGATTACGTTTAACGCGAGTGTCTGGGGAAATGGACGGCGTTAACTGTGCCCTGACTCCATTCCATGGCAGTGGCGTGTATAGCGGGTATGCACAGGGTATGCAGATAATATAAAATGAAGAAAATCTCCTGTACGAGTTATAAAAAACTTAAGGACGATACACAATATAACGAATGACAATACACACATCGCCATCTAGTCCCGAAGTAAGCGTAGCTTGTGTTATGGGTACTAAGATAACTGATGAAATTTTTTATGAATAATATACATATATACTTATAATATGTAGATAAACACCCAGACACTGAAAAGCACCAATGTTCATCACACAAACATTTTCCAGTTGTGGGAATCGAACCCACAGCCTTGGACTCAGAAAGCAGGGTCGCTGCCCACTGCGCCACTCGGCCGTCAAATATCTTATATGTAATAGAGCTTAAAAGTTTGTTTGTTTGTTTACTTTACAGCGATGATCTACTGGTCCGATTTGAAAAAGTCTTTCAGTCTTGGATAGCACATTTATCGAGGAAGGCTATAGGCTATTTATATCATGACGCTAACACCAATAGCACTAAGCACCAAGAGCACTAATGAAGAATGTTTCAAAGTTTCTTTTTCCCTTTTGACAGCTTCCGCTACGTGTGCTGCGTAAATGGTTAAAGTTTCGATAAAATCATTCATGACGAAATTGTTCCAATAAATTTCTAAAAAAAAGTCCGCAACAGAGTATGTCTTCTGGTTGAATTATGCGCGCACCAAGTCGCGAGGGACCGCTAGTATATATAAATAAATATAGCCAGTGGCGTGCACTTCATACATGCACAAAAGCGCTGCATACCCTAACATTTCATATAACTGGAACGGGAATTTGCCATTTTATGACATTTTACTTTTTTATGTTTACTCTGGTCCACATTCTTGTGCACGCCACTGTATATAGCTCATAGGATGCGCCCGATGTCCAAAGCGTGCAGCTAAACAATAAAAGTATCTCGTGACCCGCAGTTGAAGATCCTAACCACTAGACTATCGGGGCATTTGTGGCAATGTTTAAATTAAATAAAACAAATTCACAGTTTAAGCCGCACCCATTTGTAAAGATTTCGATCACTCCACCTTGTTAAATACAACCCGAAAGGTTTATCTGCATTCGAATCCTGTTAATTTAAGGCTTTAGGTCGAACCTTTTGAATTTGTAACAACGTTATACCTCATACAAATCTACACTGGAAATATAGACAGAGTAATTCAGAGTAAACTTTTCTTTTATTATTTCTTTACTTTATAATATACAATCTTAATGAATTGAAGGCTGATTGGGAAAAGAAAAATTTCATTGCAACAGAACACAACACTAGGAAATCAGCAAATCTACTACGGCGCAACCGCGATCAAAAAACAAAAAAAAGTGATCTTTCAAAGGCAAACTGAGCGTGCGAAGTGGATAAAAAGGTGGAAAGTGGCTGGTGCCTAAAGTAAAAAATATTATAATTGTTACATGACTTTCGTTATAACTGAGAAAATACAGGTATATATATTTGAATAGATATTTATGATACGTATATGTTTATACACGGTGTAAATGAAAACCGAAATATTACTTCATATGCTCATAGGTACATTGTTTACAGTTTTTGGGATTTATCTGTGAAACTGAAACGCTAATAGATTTTGAGTAAATCACTGACATTGTTTTCACTGAAATAAATCAGATACAGCCCTAAAATCATGCAAAATTTAAATTACTGTGACTTTGTTAGACACCTACGTGTCGCGTAGCGTAGGTAGGCGCGTGTCGGTCTTTTATCTTGAATAGGACCGTTATTTGTAAACACTAAAAATGTTTTGAATTAGTTTGTATGGAAAAATAAATATCCTTCTTTTAATTTAATTTTTTTATAGGGTGATTCCTTATGAAATATACTTAAGCATCCTTCAACAATATTTCGTAATTCGGTTACACGTTGTATATGCTATTATAAACTTACACAACACTTGAAAACATACATATATAAATATATTTATTTACCAGTAATTTCGAAGCTAAACTATCGCAGTCACATAAATCTGACCCTAGTTTTCCTAGGGCCCTTCCGCACCCCACTAATAGGGTTGTCAAATTGCCCATCTATTTAATTTCCCGTATGGGTAAACGAATTAGGCTGGCAACTTTGAAACGAATTAAATTTTCGCCGGCTCATCCATTCAGTTACGGGGTCCACTCAGGGCCCTTTATTATTATTATTTTTTAACAAGATTAAAATGACGCTCGTTGGACGGAGATGTTGTTTGTTTAGAAAGGGGAATGCATTAACACGGTCGTTAAGTATGGGCCTCATAAGAAGGCTCGGAGTCACTCAGCGGGCAATGGAGAGCTATGCTCGGAAGTAGAGATTCCTAGAAGAACCAGAGTAACTGAAATAGCTCAACGAGCCGCGAAGCTAAAGTGGCAATGGGCCGGGCACATAGTTCGGAGAAAGGATGGACGTTGGGGGTCCTAAAGTGCTGGAATAGTAAGCCCAGCGTTGGTCAACCCACAACGAGTTGGACAGACGACATTAAGCGTGTCGCAGGTAGCCGCTGGATCCAAGCGGGACAGAACCGTGAAATTTGGAACTCCCTACAAACGACCCATGTCAGGTAGAAGTCTATCTTAGTTCTTTTAAACTACGTAACGGATTTTAATACAGTTTTCAGCAATAGATAGATTGATTCAAGAGGAAGGTTTATATGCAGTATAAATGCATATAATAGAAGAGAAATGCCAAGTAATTCAAAGATTTGTAAAGTGATGTCATGACGGTCCATTTTTTATGCGCTCATTATGATAGTTTTTATCAATATATATATAAGTTTATATCGGTATTGTATATCTTAAAAAGATCAATAAAAAAGTCCGCGATAGTATTTATCTCCAAAGGATAACCCAGAGTAACAAAAAAAAAAATTTTATCTTTTACATTTTACAAAAACATTATGGTTTTTTTTCCAAGCAGTTTTAAACAAAACAGTATTATTCCTAATCCAATAAAATACATTATATACGTTGTGCATTTCATGTAGAACATAATTCTTCCTAAAAGTTTATCATTAAAATGAATATATTAGATGATATCAGAGATTTTAAATTTGGGAGCAAAGCGGCTGGCGGGCGCGAAATTCCAACTCCTGCTAAGTTACTCGTAAATATATTGCACCCGTGCAAAGCCGGGCCAGGTCGCTAGTTTATCATAACTTGAACTAAAAATTCAGACCGAGTTCGATCCCCGGCACGCAACTCAAACTTTCCGGAGTTATGTTCATTTTTAATTCAAATCATTCAATTATAATATATATTTCGCTAGGAAAACATCGTGGGGAAATCTGCATGCCTGAGAGTTCTCTATAACGTTCTCAAATGCGTGTGATGGCTACCGATACGCACTTCGCCAGCGTGATGGACTACACCTATATCATTCTTAGCCCTACAAAGTGTTGCTATGTTTATAGGCGACAGTTTTCAGTTAAATTTTCACTTCTTCTTAAACCGACAGACTAAGCTGGCAATTTTTTTGCTGACGGCCGACTGGCGCTGTCGGTAGCGACCCTGCTTTCTGAGTCTTAGGCCGTGGGTTCGATTCCCACAACTGGAAAATGTTTGTGTGATGAACATGATTGTTTTTCAGTGTCTGGGTGTTTATCTGTATATTATAAGTATTTATGTGTATTATATTCATAAAAATATTCAAAAGTTATGTAAGTACCCATAACACAAGCTACGCTTACTTTGGGTCTAGATGGCGATGTGTGTATTGTCGTAGTATATTTATTTCGTATATTTATAAACCTGGACGCGATTGGAATCTTCGTTGTTTTACGATTATTAATCTCACTGCAATTGATCAAAATTCAAATTCAAAATGATCAATCGCGTACGCATCAAAAGTTCCGTTCTGTTTAACTTTAATGCCCTGGAGAATTAAGAGTTCGGTAAGTAACTACGCATGGAATGTTTTTAGATTTAAGCCGAAGTTATTGCGTACCAATGATTCGACGGTTTTTCCCCTTCGCCATTCTCAGTGCCGATGTGTAAACTGTAAACAATTCAATTTCCGACTGCCATTACAAATATTTGCAAGTATGCGAACCTGTTTTTTTTGTATTACAAAACAAAATCCTGACATACTCATTAAATAAATGTAAATAAATATACTACGACAATACACACATCGCCATCTAGACCCAAAGTAAGCGTAGCTTGTGTTATGGGTACTTACATAGCATTTGAATATTTTTATGAATATAATACACATAAATACTTATAATATACAGATAAGCACCCAGACACTGAAAAACCTTCACGTTCATCACTCATACATTTTCCAGTTGTGGGAATCGAATCCACGGCGTTAAGACTCAGAGAACAGGGTCGCTACCCACTGCGCTAATCGGCCGCCAATGAGCAACCTCAAAGGATTTATTTGTTACCTTTTATTTTGGAAATACTGCACCGATTTCAATAATTCTTTCACCATTCCAAAGCTTTTTACCGTCCGTTTTTATAACATAGATCCAGCCTTTACCTTTACTTTATTATATAAATAAGCTTCAAAAACACATTTTACCTATGTCTGAACAAACAGTATATTATTTAAGGCTTAAAGTTATATTAAACCCATATCCTGGACTGTATTCTCATCTGGTGGTACGTAATGATGCATTCTAGGGTGGTATATCGAACCTCGACCACTGATAGGTTTAGCGCTGCATCATATTGGAACACTAAATTACTTGTTGGCATTTTCGGTAGTGTGGTAACTTGCCTCGGCCATAGCCTGGTGGGAGGAGACCAGATCAGGGCAAATTTAGAAATTCTGAATTCGTTAATAGCCCCCACTGAGAAACAAACCCGGAAACTCAACTTATAAGACTCCGGCGCCCACCACTGCACCACAGAGGTCACAAGGTAGTTTCTAATTTTCAGGAATCGGAAATTATTCAAGGCCCTTCATAGGATCCGGGCCACCACTAGTCATCATTAATCTAGCAGTAAAGTACAAAGAGGTCGTTAGTTAAAAAAAAGTAGCGCCTCAGTAGCCCCCCAGGGCCCAGTTACCATAAAAATCTACGTCCGCCCGAACTGCCTAAGCCTAACCCTTTGCCGCCCTTCATCAAATTTTACATATGTATTATCCTGTGCTACTTTTTCCCCGGCCTCCTTTATCTAAAATCGGTAGTATGTGAAAGCCAAGTTAAACAAATTTTTACATTAACCATTTTCCGCTCTTTAACGAAAATTCTCAAAACATTATTAATTTTATTTATACACTTTATTTGTAAACCACAAACAATACACACAATAAGAGAAAAGTAGTAGGTATACAAAAGGCTGCCTAATCGCTTAGTAGCGATCCCTTCCTTCATTTCAAGAAATGTGCTAAATATCTTGTGTATCCCTTAACTTTCATATTTAACCTGTCATTAAGATCTGGTGTATTTCCAACTAAATGGAAAACTGCTCATGTCACTCCAATACTCAAATCTGGCACGATTGATAACGTTGGTAATTATAGGCCGATTTCAATATTGTCACCCTGTGCCAAAGTTTTCGAAGCGCTTATACATAAAAAACTTATTTTTCTTCTGAGAAAATATATTAATACCAATCAACACGGCTTCCTGCCGCGTAGATCTACGACTACTAACCTCATTGGGTATGTAGCTGATATCGCTGAAGCATTGGATAATAAAATGGAAGTTCATGCAGTTTATACTGATTTAAAAAAAGCCTTTGATTTGGTTAATCATGATTTATTATTACTTAAACTTAATCATATGGGTATACATGGCTCCCTATTAAGGTGGTGTGAATCATATTTAAAAAACCGCTCTCAACTGGTGTCTCTTTTCGGTCACAAGTCTGACATTAAATCAATTCCATCCGGAGTTCCACAAGGGTCTCATTTGGGTCCACTTCTCTTCTTGATATTTATTAATGACCTTAGTCTTACACTCACATCAAATTTTCGTTTTTACGCAGATGATCTAAAAATTTATCGCGCCGTTAGAAATAAAAATGATTCTGAATTACTTCAACGAGATATTAATAATATTGTTAACTGGTGTAATTATAATTTAATGGCATTAAACTCCGATAAATGCTTACACATTAAATTCACTAGGAAAAAAATAACAAATAATACAGTATATTATGCGTATAACGACATTCCGTTACGGGAAGTAGAAGTTGTCCGTGATTTGGGCGTACTTTTTGATTGTTCACTATCTTTTCGATACCATTTTGACTCAATCGTGAAAAAAGCTTCAAAATTGTCAGGTTTTATATCCCGTCATGAAATTGTTCCGAGACCCTTTTTTATCAATTACTATCTATTATTCTTTGGTACGTAGTATACTAGAATACTGCAGTCCAGTTTGGTGCCCCACATATAACGTACATAGTGTCCGATTGGAACGCGTTCAAAAACGGTTTATCTACCACCTAGCGTATAACGATAACAAATCTCGTGAGTTGGACTCGTACGAATCACGCTTACGTTCGTACAATATAATGTCACTAAAGAACAGACGTAAAATGCTAGACATGATTTTTTTTTACAAAGACATGGAGACATTGAGTCAACGGAAATATTGGAGAGGTTGAAGTTTTGTGTGCCGCGTTCGGGTAGTCGCCTTCAAAATCGGAAACCGTTTCATTTACCTTTTTGTCGGACCAAGGCAGGACAACATGCGCTTGTCTTTCGAATTTGCTCACTTTTAAATGCTTACAGAAATAACTGTGACATTTTTAGTACTTCTTTGACCTCATTCAAAAAACATGTCAAACATTTGCTTACATAACTTAAATTAATTTATTTTCCGTTTTAATTTTATATCATCACTTTTCATTGTATAGTATTGCAGGTTTTCAGTTTTATATTTTGCTTTATTTGATTAGCTTTTAGATTATCTAAATTAAGCATGCTGTGGTCATTTCTAGAAGGTTTCAATCTCTGTCTTTCTCTTGTATTTATGTTATTCTCATGATAACGTCATTGGTTGTTACCAGTTTAATGATCCAATAAAAAAAAAAAAAAAAAACATTAATTCTTAAATATATTATTTTTATATTTTAATAAGTTTTTTATAATGATGTCATTTAGCTGTAACGCATACAGCGGTTCTGGCTAGTTAAAAATATTTTTACCAAAGGTTGTGTAACTTTGGTGAACAGAGTATTTCTCATTATGTTTTTTGTGTATTTAAACTTTCTCCCTGTACCTATAGGCTAGAAAACATTAAAAATATAGACATAGAATTACTATCTAAAACCTCAAATTTAAAGGAAGGAATCGTAAGATATGCTTTATATCTTAAGATTCCTTAGATATTGTCATAATCACTTTTCAACAGACTCCTTTATTTTACTAAGGAACTAAATTTTCTTGTACTCAAGAGGTAAGCACAAAAAAGAAAAATATTCGAGTAAATAATTGATGCGGCTAGTTTAGAGTACTAAATAGAATAACTAGATGCATAATATAACTTGTACTTTGTGAAGCTGTCAAACAGTCGCATCCCTTGCAATGAACTTGCCTCTTTTTTACATTTATATTTTCGACGGGTTATAATATCCGCAGGCGGAAAGGGTTGAGATCCCCCTCCATAATTTCACTACTCTGATATTATCTTGTAAGCCCTTTTTTCTTATATTACGAGAGCTTTTTTACAAATTACTTGTCTTCTGTTACCCGTTACTTTGAGAGTGTAGATTTTTTTTTCGTTTATTTCCATCGACGTTCTTAATTCGACACGAAGACTCGGTTTCACCAATTTTTCTCTAAGGCATTTGCTGCTACTTGTTTACTGTTTCCAATCCAAATTTTTAGTAATTCAGTGAGTAACTATTTTTTTGTCATTACCGTAATCCACAACGCAGTTCCAGTCACTTAGATAATATTACAAAGAACTCTTAGCTACTTATACAGATTCCGCATGACGATTTCTTTTATCGTTAAAGAACGTCAGATATAACCTACTTATTTGATTAAAACAGATAACTACTGAAGAGTTAGAGGTAATTAGCCCAGGGAACTAGGTCTGCTCTAAAAGGGAGGCTGAATTCTTAGCAACTGGACTATCACCGCATCCATAGTAGTTATTTATTAGACTAGTTAGTATTTTAGGTTTTTAAACCAAATTTTAATAACTTCGTTGAATTTATATATATACACCAAAGCGGCCGTCATGACGCCAACGATATTTAAAATTCTACGATTCAAAGGTATGTAATTCAGCGTTAGCTAGAATTACTTGCAAGATTTACATAAAATGTGATTGTTTTATTTTGAATTGTTATGAATCAAACTAATGTATTAAAGTAAAAAAAATCCAATAATTATCCTATGACACTAATGTAGGTACTCTACGAGATTATTCCAATGCGGATAGACTTTGTTAACCCCGACTGTTCCAGTAAGCAGTGTCGTGCACTTCATAGATGCACAAATACACTGCCTACCCTAAAAATTTCATACAACTTGTATAGAAGGAGAATTTTTAAATTTTACGCAATCATCCTGCTTTATGACCACTCTGATAAAACAATCCTATGCAAGCCACTGCCAGTATGTAAAAGATTATTACGTAACGTTTACTAAAAATCGGTTTGCTTTATTTTCATTGGACGCCCCTTGCGGACTTTCGCAGTCACAAATCAAAAATTATTTTTCCATGGCCCAGGGGGAGGTTTAGGACGGTTTTTATCTCAATTCCCTTAATTAAAGGGTGTAACAGTGTAAAGGGACAGATTAAACTAACAATTATTTGATTTAAGCGGATTTGTAAATGGAATTTGGATTTAAACGCAGTATTTTTGTCACGTAATATCTTCCGGCCGGATTTTAGAGCACAGACACACCACGCTGCTACAACGCGGTTTGGCAGGCTTAAGCAATTATTCGATTCGTCGACCAGCAATGTCCAGATTGGCATGGGAAGGTAATAATAATAATCTGGTGAAAGCTGAAAAGGAAAAAGTATCTAAATACTTGGACCTTGCTCACGAGATTACCGCCATCTTAAGAAGCTTTCGCTGGGTTGTTGGATCAAGGGTCGGATACAGAAGGCAGTCCTTGAAACGGCGCGTACTGTGAGGAGGTTCCTCACTCTGGAGCCCTGACCGCCGGTTGCTTGGGCATTCAAAAGCCCCGCAAGCGGAGGGTGGATGTTTTTTTTTATACATTTTTAATAGTGTTTTTTGTTTTTTAAGCATTGTTAAGAATTAACAAAAAAAAAAAACGATATAATAATAATAATAATATCGTTTATTTCTTTCATGACAATTGCACATATAGTGAGTTGACGAACTGGCTTTCCTAGCTAGATTTTATCTGCGTTAAGGATAACCAGCACTCGCCCCCGGAACATACATAGGCATATTGAAATTAAGACATTACTATTATGTAACTTAAAAAAAAGGAAATAATAAGAAATAAAAATAGTTAGTAAAGTGTGTGCGCGTGGAGGAGATGTTCACAAGTCAAAATAAGATTGGTAGACTTCTGGACTTCAGAAGCCTGGAGGCTTCGGCTACCGACAAAGAGGTGCCGCTAAGCGTTTTAGCGTTCCAGTATGATGTCGCGTAGAAACCGATCACGGGTATTGGTTTTAGTACTGCCATACCCCTATCTGGTTATCTCGTTACCATCTCAGACTGCAACATTACTTACGATCAGGTAAAATTGCAATGAAGCCTTTCAGAACATTATAGAGAATTCTCTGGTTTACTTCCCTGTTGCAGAAGGTGATATTCATCATCATCATCTCAATTAACCCAATACCGGTCCATAACAGAACACGCGTCCCACAATAAGAGGGGATTGAGGCCGTAGTCCACCACGTTGGCCCAGAGCGGATTGGATTCGGATCCACACACTTTTGAGAACATTACGTAGAACTCTCAGGCATGCAGGTTTTCTTACGATGTTTTCCTTCACCGTTGAAGCAAGTGATATTCAATCGCTTAAAACGCCCATAACTCCGGAAAGGTAGAGCTGCGTGCCGGGTATCGAACTCGGCCCTCGGAGGCCGAAGTCTTACCAACTAGGCTTCCAAGGTAATATAGATATAAAATTGTTTTATCTATTTTTAGTTGGTACTGCTACTCAATCTTATAACGATAAGATTAAAATCCCAGAGCGGGAATGGATGCAATTTATCCGGCGCGCTTCACAGGTTACTTTTATTGAGCTTAGAAATAAATACACTTGTGATATAGAGCTACATATTAATGATATATTTATTATATTTATGTAATGGGTTAAATGAAGCGGAACTTAACTTTTCGGAGTTATGTGCGTTTTTTTTTAAATACGGCAAAACTTTATTCAGTTTTATTAATAAACCAACGAAAAATATATTTTTTTAGGGAAATAATATTTACAAAATAAAATTTATATTTACAATAAATATAACCCGTCTAAATTTTCACTTATGGGCATGGTACCCAAAATGCTGGCGCTATTCCCCCTTTTTTAAGCTAGACTTAGCCGTTGGGCTAAATAAACGTCACCAGACGTAGAGAACAATTTTTGTGACAAAATTTTACGTGTCCGAAGACCATGGCCCCAGAGTCTCAAACGCAAGCGCCGCAAAAACGTAGTATTTTCGGCGCTTAAGCATTTGAGCAGATTCGGCTGCGGCTGCCGCTTTTTGGGACGTACTCGGCAAGTGAGAAGCTGCCAACGTATCAACGCAGGTCGCATCCCACATCAGCGCACGCCCCATCGACCATATAGTCATACCGTCTGGTCTCTTTCCATCATCCGTGAACAAACCGGGGGGTTCCGATTGTACAGGAATAGACGCAGAGGCCAGAGCGTAATGGACTATAGCATTAATAGAGCCGTGACGATACAATTATGTGCGTTTATAATTTTAGAAATTTAAAATATCACTTGCTTCAGCGGTATAGGAAAACATAGTGAGGAAACCTGCATATCTAAGAGTTCTCTCCAAAATGTTCTCTCTCTGTCTCTTAGGCGTGTGGAGTTAACCAATACACACTGGGGCAGCGTGGTGGACTCCGGCCTACACCCTTCTGATTGTGGAAGGAAACCCGTGGTCCAGTAATGAGTTGATTTTACCTAATGAAATTATTGTTAAGCCATTACCGGCCCAATAAAGGGCACTGGCCCTTCAAAATGGAGTATCGATGAGGGTCTTACTCCTTCTCTCTTCATGCGTTCAGCTTTGGTACATAAATAGCCTTATATGAAGGAAAGCAATAAACTTTAAAACCACAGAATTAAGAACGTACAGAATCCGTGTACACTGCTAATAATAAAGCATCAAAAACCACTCCACTTTAGTAGTGTTTCTCAAAAAGGCACTTCATTTATTTAGCAGTTGACAGTAATTATTTTACCTGGAATGACGTTTACCATAAAATTAGGAAAATGGGTGAGAGCTAGCAACATTTCGCGGGTGTGAAGTGAGACGTGCTACGGACGTGTTCTCTGTTTTAAATAAAATTCACTGCATGCAATAATGGCTGAATAAGGATTCTGTATGTTCTTAATTCTGTGGTTCAGACAAACCGTTTATGGCTACGTGCATACACCTTCCTTGTACTTGAGTCAAAGATGACAGAAAGTTTGTCGGTAGGTAAGCTTAGATTCCTGGTAAAACGTATTCGACCGTAATACTTCATTACCGTCTCCGGGTTCAAAAAAACCCTAATGAGCCTGACCCACTTTGCGCGCCAAATTGAACAATTATCGGGTTAATTATAGCATGCTCCATCAAACATCTGGTACTCGTTTCCAATAATCTACTTTTCTACCAACGTGAAAAAGAGGTAAGAACTTTACCACGGTTAGTGAAACAGTTAAGGCAAGTTTACATTGAGACAGTGACTGGCAAAAGCCACGATGACATATTCGATATATTGATGAGATAAAGTTGTAAATCTCCAGGTCTCAAGCTATGAAGTGCTAAATTTCTTTAAGATCGGTGCAGTAATTGAGCCCAATAAAGGTAGAGTAGAATATAATAGAATAGAATAGAATATGTTATATTTACAAAATACACGTTTTAAAGCTGTAACATATTTAAAAAGGGTTTCAGGTTACAGTGTATTGCCATACATGGCGTGCAAAATTTACTTAACAATAATTTTAGGTAGCAATTATGATATAAGTAGAGATAAAGTGCTATTTCCAGACATTGTTAAATAGCCTCTATAGTCGCATAGTTGCAGAAGTTTTAGCATTATCAATACCTGTGATGAAACTATACAAATTAGATTCATATTAGAGACAGGAGAGACAATTTTGACAACATCACTGGTACGACAGTACTTGCATAAAATGAACTGTTATTTATTTATTTTTTTATTTATACACTTTATTTGTAAACTACAAATAGTAAAAAAAAAACAATGCACACAACAAAAATAAACTTAAAAAGTAGGATACAAAGGGCGGCCTTATCGCTTAGTAGCGATCTCTTCCAGGCAACCTTAGGATTAGGAAAACCAAGGGAAACCGATTGGTGGGGTGTATTATTATTATATACATACTTACGAACAATTACACACTAATACTTATCAAGATTACACACATAAAATATTAATAATAATAAATATAAAAAAATAATAAACTAATATATACTAAAACATACTTAAATATGACTATTAGAATTGTATTGACAGCACTGTCAGCGTGTTACAATGGTAATACAGCTATGCCAGTGCTATCCCTTTCTTAATGTAGACATGCCTTAATCTGTGATGAAAATCCCTCATGAAATAGTTATGATATTCTTGCGTAATAAGTAAAAACTCTTTTACTGGTTGAGATAAACTACACGCTTTTATGACATGAACTCGAAGGTAATTTCATGCTTGAAAGTAAAAGTTTTACAAAACTTGTTAAAATCTAGGAACAAATTCATTATTCTATGGTTAAAATGCATTTGTAAATGAGAAATCACTAAGTTTATAGTACATAACAAGGAAAGTACTTGATAATTTTCAACATTTTATTTTGCGCCAACTTAAAAATGTAAAGTTTATGTAAAGTGCCATCTATGTGCGTATTTTAATAAAGAAATATTTTGACTTCGACTATAACAGGCACTTATGAGGCTTTCATATATGCATGTTTAACTTAAACCTAAAGCTACGAGGGTTCCAAACGCGCCCTGGCCTAAGAAGAAGCCCAAATCAAACTTAGCTGGGTGTTTTTTTTGTTATCACCATCTCACATTGTCATTTGAAAATATTTAAGAAGTAACTTGGTTACAGCAATAGTTCACACCGAAGGTTTTTAATCGTTTACGTAATCCTTTATACTATAATAGGACTTTTCTATACGCTTCCGCCTTAATACAAACTTTGAACTTTTTTTTGATGTGCGTACATGAATAAAGAATTTTTGAATTCGAATAAAACTTCCAATGAGCAGAAGGTAGTTCACAAAAAGTTCATCCAGAACAGTGTACACTACAATAATTTGTTAAGAAATGTTGATAAACCACGAAACTCTTAGTTCAAAATCTTTAAAACTTGTAGATTTATATAAAAACCGACATATTCGCTTCTTATCTACACGTGCTCGCTAAGATACATTTCGTTCGCCACTAATAGCGGAGTGAGGTCACGGCCTGCATTAGTCTCGTAACGTTATAGCTGTTTTTGTGGGTCACTAGCTTTATTGCTCGTAAATATAGTAATATATTTGATTTATTGCTTTAAATTTGTTTTACCTGACTCGTTGTGTAATATTAAAAAATATATATAAATTTCACTTGCTATTATATAAACTAGCGGACCAGTGCGACTTCGTTCCGCAAAAGAGTTAACTTCAAAATATAGGCATACGAGCTGTGGCCCGCGACTTCGTCTGCGTTTGATTTTGTTTTTTGATGTGGCATTAAATTTAGTTGAAGATCTAAAAAAAATTAAAGTAAGTATGTAGTATCGCTAAGCCTTAAATGAGGGGTTTGCTGCTGTTTGGGCGCAATTAAACACATGTTATAACCTCTATAGTACAAAAATAATTATTTAAATCGGTTATAATTTGTCGGAGTTATGGTGTAAAATCGTCAAATACTTTCATCCCCTCTCCCAAAGGAACCGAGCT
Organism: Pararge aegeria; assembly: GCF_905163445.1. NCBI lineage: Eukaryota > Metazoa > Arthropoda > Insecta > Lepidoptera > Nymphalidae > Pararge > Pararge aegeria. The sequence goes on from NC_053203.1 coordinate 5,888,853, forward strand.
TAATGTCGGGATAAAAAGTATCCTATATTACTTCTAACACTTCCAAGAATATGTGTACAAAGTTTTATGAGGATCGGTTAAGTAGTTTCTGCGTGAAAGCGTAACAAACAAACTTAAATTCACATTTATAATATTAGTAGGGATAGGGATAGGGATGTAGTAGTTATTTATCGATAAAACACGAATAAAATGACATTTTCTAAATATAAATCGATTTATCGCCCCCCGAAACCCCCTGTATATTAAATTTTATGAAAATCGTTGGAGCCTATTCCGAGATACCAATTATGTATATACATATATAAATATATATTATATAATTGCTCGTTTAAAGATATAAGAGATTTATATTGTTACGTATATGAATATATGTGTATTTTAATAGTTTGGTGCTAAGAGATAATCTAAGATGGTAGCGGGCTAACTTGTTAGGGTCAAAGTAAATATGTTAAGAGAATAGACCTAATTCTACACGGGATCGTACCGGAACGCTAAATTGCTTGGCGGCATGTCGTTGTTGGTAGGGTGGTAACGTGGATTACAACCTAAACCCTTCTCTGAGTGGAGACTCTTACCCTGTAGTGAACCAGTAATTCTTACTAATATTATAAATGCGAAAGTGTGTTTGTTTGTTCTTTACGCCCTAGCCACCTGGCGCAACGGTGAGCGCTGTGAATTTAAATTTCAGGTCCCACGTTTGGTCCCCAGCAGCTGCAATTTGGGAATTTGTAATTTCTTAATTTCCTCTGGTCTGGTATGGTGGGAAGCTTTGGTCGCGGATAGTTACCACCCTAACGACAAACATCTGAGCGATTTAGCGTTCCGGTACGATGTCGCGTAATAACCGATTATGGTTCATCATATCAAACCATTACCAGCCCGCTACAGGGCACGGGTATCCTCCGTTAATATAAGGGGCCAAAGCCGTTAGTAAGCTTTTTTTCTCTAGTAATCACCTAAATAACTAGGTATCTTAATAGGATTCCTAGGTTTAGCGAAAAAAGGCTTTAGTTTAAGTCTGTCGTCGTCGCTGACGTCCCTGGAGGAAGGTCTCCTTATTCACAAATTTTCTGATAAAGGGTAACTGGAGTAGGTAGTGGAATCAAAACTGTCTGGCATCCGCTCCCGATACTCGCTTCTAAAAAGGCTGTGGACATATTAATGACAAAAGTGTGATCATAATGTGAGTTCGAGCACATGGGCACCTACAGACTCTAGTTAAACTTTAATTAGCTCACCTTTTTAATACCTCCGCGCCACGGGGAGGCACGGAGGTTATGTCAGACTCTTACTGACTAAAACCCCACGCTGTTCCTTCTTACCGCCTAAACGCGCGGACCATGCTGTGGACAATGGACACCCCGTTTTCATTACCAACAAGTCCTGTAAAGGCACTTGGAGCAGCTGAGTGAACGCGCCGGACGAACTTACCCCTACTTCACTCCTCCGCCAGTCTTATACCTGGACGATTCGCGGTTCCGGAGGTATTAGCCTCCACTCCTTCGCCAGTCACATACCTAGCCGGTCCTCGTGTTCTGGAGGTATGAGCCTCCATTCCTTCGCCAGTCACATTCCTGTCTGGGCCATCCACCTCCCGGGACCATACATCCCCGGGTCCATCCACAGCGCCCTCCGCTCTGCATCGGAGGGACGCGCGAAGATACCCCTTGTCGGGTCATTAGCCATCGGCTAACAATATCTCCTATGAGAAATTGTTAACCGATGTTCCCAGGGTACACCGGTCCGAATGCTGATCTTCCACACGGACGAATCAAAAGGGACCCACAGCACTCAGGCAAACGTGGAGGTTACCCGATCTGGCCCCCAGCCCTGTCTACCCTAAAAATTTTCATATAACTATTATATTTTGCCATTTTATGCCATTCTACTTCTTTACGCTTACCCTGGTCCATAATCTTCTGCACGCCACTGCTCTACATGAATGATATAAAAGCTTGGGTACAGATTGCTCTAACTTCATAGCTAAATATTAATTTGACTGTGAGATGGTGATAGCAAAAAAAAACCCGGCTAAGTTTGTTGTGAGCTCTTTAGACTAGGCTTTGTTTTTAAGTTAATGACTGTTGTTATCGCCATCACCTTACGTTACTGGTTACATATTATATGTATGAACGCTTCATAAGTGCCGGTGATAAGGTCTACATGAATAAAACATTTTTTTTAACCGCTAGTACTGCCGCCTATCAATGCAACCGTAGCCTTATTGTAAGCCGCCGGCGTTGACATCTCTCTAGGAATATCTCTCAAATGCTCTGATAACGGAGACAAAGAAAGATGGTTAGCGAGAAATTGCTGAGAAAAATGTACTTGGAAATAATTTTGCATTAAGCAAAATGTACTTTGGGATTGCAATGTAGGTACACTGGTTATCTTAACATAATAATACTAAAATAGCCCGCGGCATCGCCCACTTTCATTTTTGTATGTAGCATTGAATGTATTTTATCTTCGTCATCACCGTGTCAACCTATGGACGTCCACTGCTGGACAAAAATCTTTTGTCGACTTTCTTATCGCAGCGGTAAGCGCCGTGCTTTTAAATTGGAGGTCCCGGGTTCGATTCCCAGCAGGGGAAATTTGTGAATTATTTGTTTCCCGCTTTTCTCTGGTCTGGTCTGGGAGGCTTCGGCCGTGGGTACTTACCACCCTACCGACAAGCCGTGCCGCTAAGCGTTTTAGCATTAAATACAACTGCGAAACTTTCACAAACAGGTTAGCCCATTACCATCTTAGTCTGCATCATCACCAGGTAGGTTGTAGAGTTTAAAAAAAAAAATGTTGCGAATACCACAGTTTTGTGCGGCTTTATTAACGAGCGCTTGACTGCAATCACACGTGATAGTAACTGATGATGGAGGTAACTTTAACTAACTAACTTTTATAATATTTTACGGCCGATTGGCGCAGTGGGCAGCGACCCTGCTTTCTGAACCAAGGCCGTGGGTTCGATTCCCACAACTGGACAATGTTTGTGTGATGAACATGAATGTTTTTCAGTGTCTGGCTGTTTATCTATATATTATAAGTATTTATGTCGGTATATTATTTATATAATTATTCAACAGTCATCTTAGTACCCATAACACAAGCTATGCTTACTATGGGGCTAGATGGCGATGTGTGTATTGACGTAGTATATTTATTTATTATATTTAACTGCCTAAAGTGGAGCGCGCTTGCCTAGAAGGTGACTATTCCCTCTTGATTTGAAGGTACCCATATTGTAGGCACCCCTGTACCTACAATATGGGTACCTTCAAATTATGGAAGATGGAAGATATAATGGAAGCTGGAAGAGCATTCCAGATGCTCGCGGTGCGAATCAGAAACGAAGATGCAAACACATCAACCACTTACGGATGCAGATCCTTACGGTGCGGAGTTCGAATCCCAGCACCTCTAACTTTTCAAAGTTATGAATGAATGAATGAATACACTTTTATTGTATACCACATAAAAAAACACTAAAATTAATAAAAATATTTAATGTGCGTAATTAAAATATCACTGGCTTCAACGGTGAATGAAAATATCGTGAGGAAACCTGCCTGCCTGTTCTCAAGTGGAGAGGCACTGTGGAGTCCAACAATCCGCACCGGGCCAGCGTGGTGGACTACGGCCCTTATCCTGTCTCATTCTGGGAGGTGACCCGTGCTCCGAAGTGGGCTGGTAATGGGTTGATGTGATGATTATTATGATGAGGATCTCTTCAGTTCTAATTCTATCCTTCAGCACGGCTAGCATGGCCAGGAGACAATTATCTCCCCGAGGGAAGGATATAAATTTATATTCTCCCACAGCTTTATCAACTCTGAGCACTAGCGCACATGTGGAAATATTATCCAAATAATATATGAGTAAGATGAATAATAATATATGAGAGATGATAAGATGGAATAGGAGAACTTTACTCCCGTTTATTAAAACGGGAGTAAAGTTCTCCTATTCCATCTTACCGTGCTTTAGCAGGTGTCAAGGGATATAATCGGGGCTATAATTTTTGTCTCCTGCCTGTGCTAGCCCAGCAGGGGAACTCCCAACATAGCCCTCTCCATAACTCGTAGAGTGACTTTAAATTTGTAGATCAGTTGTAAGTGAGGTCATTTGAATATGTCTGGAATGCACTCCCATCTTCCGTCTTCCCCGATACCTATAATCTGGGTACCTTCAAATCAAGAGTGAATAGGCATCTTCTAGGCAAGCGCGCTTCATCTTAGGCTGCATCATCACTTACCATCAGGTGTGATTGCAGTCAAGCACTTGTCTATATATTTAAAAAAAATTAAAAAAAAAAATCATTAAAACATAGCATGATTTCAAATATGCCGCCATTTTAATTAACCACTGTAATCAAAATGGCGGCATATTTGTAATCTACTAGTCTGTCAAACACTTTAATTATACGCAGAAATCGAGAACAAGGCGGCTCAAATTTCCCTAAATTAAATAAATAAATATAAATAAATAAAATCTTTTATTTGGGATAAAAACAACACATAGCAATTAACATATAAGATACGAGTTTCACAAATAAAAAATAAAAAATAAAGTTATCATTAACATTAAACTTTGAAAAATAAAAGAAAGGATCTTAAAATTAGGTTACAAAATAAATATGCTAAAAACAAATAAATATAGTTCCCTGTCGGCAGTGACATATCTGTGGTGTTGTTCCTCCCAAACAGAGTATCGCCTCAGCGTTATGCTGTAGCAGTGGTTTTATGATCACTGCTACAGCGCTGATTTTCAGGCGACCTCTCTCGACATCCCGGACCGGCCAAGAACTGCTATTTTGGTGGCAAGTGTATGCACTCTGTGTCTACTAAATAATTTGGTTAACTTATTTGTCACTATGCAAAGCGTTACTAAGGCTTGCTCCAAGACATCAGACTTCCCAATTCCTCTTGTCGTCTCCTTTTTGCTTATCCAGCAATATCTTTTTAAGTTTGGACTTAAAGGAAAATACTGAAGTCAGGTTTTGTACCGGTGGGGGGATTATGTTTCATATCTTGGAAGAAGCAAGCCTAAAACTGCCACGGAAAGCGGCAGTCCTATGTCTCGGCACCGCAATTTGACAAGCTGAGCCTCTTGGACCATATTTACTATGCTCCCTAGCCCATTTCACCTTTATAAAAAGGTATTGTGGTTTCCCAGTCGATATTACACCAAATAACAAACTAGCCAAGCCAATTACTATTTAAGCCATTTAAATCATTCGTACCTTCTATTTTCAGCCGTTACAAAGTCTAAATAATGTTTTTTGTCACAAACAGCAAGCCTATATTACAAGAGACTACAATTTCTGAATCAGACTACTTAGACCTTTATTGCCAATAAAACTAAAATCATATTTCTTGGAGTAGGGTAACCATTAATCTTAGCCTAGAAGTTAGGACTCCAGCCTGGTACGAGGTACATTTCCCGGCACCCATTAGTGTTATAGAATAGAAAAACTTTATTGCAATACAACACATTAGGTAAAACACAAGGAAAACAGTAACAGTACCTAGGGTGCAAAGGCGGCCTTATCACTAGAAGTGATCTTTTAAAGGCAACCTGAGTGCTATGTGCTTTTATAGTAATTATATATCTTCTTGCTTTAACGGTGCAGGATAACATTGTGAGGAAATCGGTATACCTTAGAGTTCTCCACAATGCGCTTAAAGGCGTATGAAGTATACCAATCAGCACTAGGCCAGCCTCAACGGTTTTTATGACCGTTTTAACTAAACCTAGGTATCGCCTAAATCGAATGCTTAATGACGTAGGCGATGTCTATGGAAAAAAACGTTTCACCAATAAGCTTAGGTGGTAACTTTTGGTGAACGGTTGATGTACGATTTAATCTGCTTAGATTAGGCGTTACTTATTTAAGCATTGCATTCGTCGTTAGTGAAAACTGGCATAATTCTATGAGGAGACCCGTGCCAGGGATTACACTGTGGTCATTCAATATGAAATTTAAAGGTGTAAAACCGTTTGTCTTAGTGAAACATCATGGTCACGTAATATGACAGTTTGATATGTAAAACACTATTATTATTTTTTTTGTTTATTTATCTACTAGCGATTTTACATACAAAATAATGTATCTATGTTACCATTACACAGGGCAATAAAAAACCGTTTAAAGGTAAACACTACAGTTTAATCTCGCTTATGATCAAATAACTTTAAAAGTTAATGTAAAAACGAATAAACAACAAAAAAAATTGGTTGCCTGTAAAGTCGGTATACGGGCGAAAGTTTTACGTGACAACGACTTTGAGTGGTAAAATAATTTTAATGTGAATATTCATTCGTATAGTAGGAAGAAGGATGAAATAATAGTAACAATTTAAAACATTTATTTATACAAAGAATTATATTTAAAACATTAATTTATACAAAGAATCTCGCACTGAATTTCATATTAACAAAATTTTATTTTTACCTTTACACATACATACGTATTTATATACAAATATACATACAATAACTTGCAATACATTTGCGTACAATAAAACAGCGTTTACTACAAAGGGACGCGTGCCTTTCACTTTTTATGTCTGTCTCTCTCGCTCTTAGGCGGGCTAACCATGCCCGAGTGGAAGGGACGCGTGCCTCTCACTCGCTCTCATTGTGAGCGCATAAGGTGAGCGGAGCGTAACGCAGTTTCTTGAAGTGTCACCCGGCAAACCAATTTATAAGACGTTGTCACGTCAAAAAGCCGAAACAGAAATGTTAAATACCCGCTACGATTACAATTACAACTTTGTTACATCCCAGTTCTATATAACGGAAAACCCTGGTGTCAAGGCAGTGAAATTACAGCTTTGGCTCTAAAAGTGTTCATCGAATTACAAAATCATTGTCATCCTACAAGAAAGGCCAGTGAAGTGCGGTCAAAAAAGCTCGGTATAAAATCTTTATTAAGATATTTCCTTGGATTTTTCGTCTAAGGGCGCTTATGCACTAGGTCCAATCCGAAGGTGTCTCTATCATTTTAAGTAAAAATAGGCATAGATAAATCAAATTTATCTTACTTAATACATAATATTTATTTTAATAATTATTTATTTGCCAAATTGTGGGTACATAACAAGTTAACATTTAATTAAACAGTCCATTCACAATCGAATCTCACAGACTACTGTGAGATTCGATTGTGAAGGGAGACACAAAAAAAAATAGATTGAATAATCGAAAAGGGTTAGGTAGAAGTAGGTAGTTAGGGAAAGGTATACTCGAGTCTACCGTTGATCCTAGAGCGGGCAGTTACCTTGGCCAAAGAATTAGTTTGGCCATCCAAAGGGGCAATGCTGACATCTTAGGAACTGTGCCTTGCTGCGGTGGTTTCGAAGACGTTTTAGATTTTGTTTAATTTACATAGTTTATTATAGGTTATATTTATAAAACTAATGTGAAAGTTGTAGTAAAGTGTGCTTTAAAATAAAATTATAAGACTCAATAAATATTGCATTGATCGTAAATCAAAAAAAAAATTACTTTACAATTAAAAAAATAGAAATACAAGAATCAGAAATAGGTAATAATGTCAGCGTTTAGGGTGCCGGTTTTTTCGGTTTCGCACTTCCTTACCTTCATCTTGATAAAATCGTGTAACCACGTGCGCGCGCATTTCATTATATGGTATAATTGAACTCTCATGATTATTTTTAGCCGCTAAAGAAGTATAACTTCAAAAAGCGAGTTTTGACTTTTAATTGTTTGAGAACTATATTTACCATTTTTTTTTTTATTTTAAACTAAACGTGGCTCGTTTTTTAATATATTCTTAAAAAAAAAACGATCCATGTTTATAGTCTACGCCTATATGGAAATCTGATAATTATAACAAACCCAACAAAAAAGCTAAACACTGGCACAGATGCAAACTTTTATTTCAAAAACAGTCAGCCGAAATCTAACCTGCAATAAATCTTTATCGTATAAATAAGCCATAAAAGATATCATAAGCCATCAATGTGCCCGCGAAAGAGCTTTTAAAATATCTCCGCTTATTGCTCTAATAAAAAATATTATCGCCACTCACCGCTGACATCGATATAAATTGGGTTATAAGAAAACTGGAAAAGTTTTAACGGTAGCAACTAAAGATTTCATAACCCTGTAGTTTTTTGTCTTCCTAAAAGAATGATTTGTTTTTTTATTTTATTTTAAAGTAAGGAAGGAAAACGTTTTTAGTAGTCGGTACTTACTCATAGTTAGAGCGTGTCTACGTGTAACAGAGCTCGTCCGGGGAAGTAGTTTGACGGCCAATTGGCGCAGTTGACAACGACCCTGCTTTCTGAGTCAAAGGCCGTGGGTTCGATTCCCACACTGGAATGTCTGTTCGATGAACATGAATGTTTTTCAGTGTCTGGGTGTTTATATGTAGGTATATTATTCATAAAAATATTCTTCAGTCACCTTAGTGCCGCAAAGTAGCATTTCTGTCCCCAAGCAGCAGTGCTGTGTTCCGATATTAAGGGCGTGGTTGCCGGTGTAATTAGAGGCTCATACGCTTTAATTTGACGGACACAGGGCGGTACCATGCCGGCTCCGCTTTCATCTCTCACAAGATAGAAAAATGAATGTTAAAATGTAAAATGTAAATTTTTGATGTTGGAAAAGAGCAACTGCTGAGTTTCTTACCGGCTTCTTCTCGGTAGAATCTGCCTTCCGAACCGGTGGTAGGGTCACTACACACGGACAGACTTGACGTTTCAAAAGTGCTTGTATTAGGCCTGCTTGAAATAAATGAATTTTGAATTTTTGAATTTTGAACGTGTCCCACGCAAACCCTGCAATGACTTGCTCCTTTTAAAAGTGAAGGTTTCCCATCATCATTCCATTCCTAAAACTACCTCGCTAGCAATATCGGTGATTGCAGTCGATGGTAGTATAGAGGACGCTGCTCTCCGTTATATTCCTCTCATCACATCAACCCATTAAAGGCCCACTATGGGGCACGGATCTCCTCCCACAATAAAAATGGGTTAAGGCCGTAGTCCACCAAGCTGGCCCAGTGCGGATTGGTGGACTCTACAAACCTTTGAGAACATTATGGAGAACTCTCAGGCATGCAGACCTCACGATGTTAGAATAAAGCTTAATTTGCTATACTCCGCGATAAGCAGGAAAATCCGTGTGGTGTAATTTATAATAACTTCAATCCTTATACTTAACAGATCTTCGAGAATTTACCCTCTACGCATGTTTCGCTCTGACACTGGAGCATCCTCAGGAGATGTTGACTTTACAATTAATAATTGTTATGTGAAAAATTCGTCAGGCGCCTTTCATACCTGTCTTACCCCACCTTATCTATCTAAGCTTCTCCAACCTCATTAGTGTCTCTGAATATGTTTAATAAAAGTAAAGGTTTAGCAATTTAAACCTCTCAGAAAAACTTAGAAAAGTTAGAGGTCGAACTCTGCCGCCCGAAAGTGAAGTCGAAGTTATACTCACTGGGCTATCACCGCTGAAAAAAACGAATATGATCAACGGTGAAATTGTGCAAAACCAGCCACATTTCGTTGGTCGAATGTAACACTAAAACATAATTAAATCCAAGTTCACTAAATAACACGTAATAAATGTTCGCAATTTCGCCAATTATCCGCCTCACCACCCATTTGTCTGCTGTGTTGTTTATTTGACGTTTAGTTCCCCGGCTTTGTCCGGCGAACGGTTAAAATAAACAACGCGCTTTTTCCGGACCTAATCGGTTAATTCGGTTGGAGTTTTAAATTAACTCAAATGAAGGCCACCCTTGTTTAGTTTGGATTTAAGCTAATGCGGGTGTTTCTGTCTAATTTACAATTCAACTAGAAACTAGAATTAATAGAAGAAGCGCATTTTTTTTTTTTTTTTCCAGATACGTATGGTATGGGTTAAATAAAAAAAAATTGCATAATCCTTACTGATATTATAAATGCTAAATTGTGTTTGTCTCTTTGTTTGTTTGTTGGTTTGTCCTTCATTTTATATCCTTAACAACCAATCAATTCATTTTTGGCATAGAACTGTATGTGTTTAACATAGTTGTGTTTAACATAGGCTACTTTTATTCTAGGTAACTAACAGCTTTAAACAACCGTTATAATCAATCGTTCAATCCTTATACTTAACAGATCTTCGACAATTTACCCTCTACGCATGTTTCGCTCTGACACTGGAGCATCCTCAGGAGATGTTGACTTTACAATTAATAATTGTTATGTGAAAAATTCGTCAGGCGCCTTTCATACCTGTCTTACCCCACCTTATCTATCTAAGCTTCTCCAACCTCATTAGTGTCTCTGAATATGTTTAATAAAAGTAAAGGTTTAGCAATTTAAACCTCTCAGAAAAACTTAGAAAAGTTAGAGGTCGAACTCTGCCGCCCGAAAGTGAAGTCGAAGTTATACTCACTGGGCTATCACCGCTGAAAAAAACGAATATGATCAACGGTGAAATTGTGCAAAACCAGCCACATTTCGTTGGTCGAATGTAACACTAAAACATAATTAAATCCAAGTTCACTAAATAACACGTAATAAATGTTCGCAATTTCGCCAATTATCCGCCTCACCACCCATTTGTCTGCTGTGTTGTTTATTTGACGTTTAGTTCCCCGGCTTTGTCCGGCGAACGGTTAAAATAAACAACGCGCTTTTTCCGGACCTAATCGGTTAATTCGGTTGGAGTTTTAAATTAACTCAAATGAAGGCCACCCTTGTTTAGTTTGGATTTAAGCTAATGCGGGTGTTTCTGTCTAATTTACAATTCAACTAGAAACTAGAATTAATAGAAGAAGCGCATTTTTTTTTTTTTTCCAGATACGTATGGTATGGGTTAAATAAAAAAAAAATTGCATAATCCTTACTGATATTATAAATGCTAAATTGTGTTTGTCTCTTTGTTTGTTTGTTGGTTTGTCCTTCATTTTATATCCTTAACAACCAATCAATTCATTTTTGGCATAGAACTGTATGTGTTTAACATAGTTGTGTTTAACATAGGCTACTTTTATTCTAGGTAACTAACAGCTTTAAACAACCGTTATAAAAAAGAACGTAGAACGCGGGCAACAAGAAGTCATTAATAAATTTAACTTGATATCAGAGAGTTTAACGCACACGCTATCTTATTCTTGCCCTTATCCCACACAATATGGGGTAACATGTCTCCTTCAAACTTGACAGACTTGTTTTGGTTTTGAAACATTATTTACGACCGACCTGACCTCAACCCTCCTTTGGAATGTTTTATTGTTAGTCGCCACCTTTCTATACAAAGGGGTAAGTTTGTTTTTCTTTACAGTTATAATTGACGGATTGATTGAAGTGGTGGTACCCTAATGGTTAGGAGTTTGGCTTTGGCTAATTTTGGGGGACCTAGTTCCAATCCCAGCACGCATCACTAACTTTTCTAAGTTATGTGCGTTTTATTATGAAAATTAAGCTTAATTTTCATGATACTTTATGGATTTCTGCAAAGTAACGCCTGTTTCTATCCCATGTGTACGTTTTAAGCAATTAAAATATCACTTGCTTCATCGGTGAAGGGTAAGATTGTGAGGAAACATGCATGCCTGAGAGTTCTTTATAATGAAGAATAATATAGAAATTAAAAGCATGTGAAGTCCACTAATCCGGACTGGGCCAGTGGACAACGGCCTAAACTGTTCTCATTCTGGGATCTATCTTGTAATGAGGCCCGCTTCAGCAGATGCACTTCGACCCTCCAGGATCTTTTGTGCTCAAAATATATTATGGGAATCTCATTCTGGGATACCCGTGCCCTGTATTTCGCCGGTAATGGGTTGCTATAATGACGATGAAGAATGGACGGATCAATCAGATGGCCCATGGCAGATGGTATATGGAAAACCAAAAACCATATGCTGGAAAACACTAAGCAGGGCATGCAAGGTTTATATCATGCAACGTGCCGCCTGTGTCCATCAGCCTGAGAGATATTCACCTGTCTTTAAGCCTCGTGTGCCCGTTAAAGTCAAAGTCAAAGTCAATATTTTTTTTTTCAAGTAGGCCCATAGAAGATGCGTACGTAATATAAAGAATGTGTACATGCTAGTTAGATACATAAGCGGTTTCCATGAACCGGCAACCACGCCATTTCGACCGAAACACAACAATGCAACAATGCTGATTTGCTACAGAAATAAGCATGGAGGTGTTACTACTCCGGACGAGCTAGGTCACAAAAACTACTACTCCAAAGGGCAACCCCCTTAATCCGTTATCGCAGTTAGTCTCCCTGAGTATCCGGGTGATATAATCCAGGATCCATCCAGAGTTCTACAGTCGCTATAAGAGTGATGTAAAAGGCATATACTAATTTCGGCATGAATGGTAGGAGAGCCGTAGCTTAATTGGAAAAAGCGCTCAGGCCGCGATTGCCAGAGTCGCAGTTTCAAATCCTGTCGGTTCCGAAAAGTTTTATATGCATTTTAAATTTATAAAATTCATCCATAGTTCATCTTAAATTAATCATTTTAAGGAGAAGGTCTGCGTCAACCCGGTAAGATAATTTGTTAACAAATACATAATCTGCTGCGGTTAAGCTTCCACTTCCATTATTAACAGTTTAATGAATAAACCCATTAAACTATTTAGAGTGCGATGGGCGGGAGACAAGAGCCCTCAAGAAATAGATTGACCTAGAGGTCGTCGAGTGATGGTGTCGTGGAGTAATAAAGATGAGACATGAGGGTTTCCGGAATTTGGAGTTGTTAGGAAGCTGTCTGATCTCTGAAGAATTGCTCGACCAAGCCAAGGCCCGCCCAGGGCTGTAGAGTTTTGATGACGTTATAGAATAGAATACTTAAATTTTTTGGTGTTGTATGTGGGAATAGTTCCAACAGTATGCCACTTTCTGGCGTGCGATTTTCTTACATATTTAGAGTTTATGTTACAAATTACTATAACATTTAAAATTTTAAACTTTAGACACTAACTAAGCACTGTCCGTAGCTAATTAACGGGGCAAACGTGAAAAAATTAATATAAATAATTATGCGCACAGATCTAGAGAGATAGGGGTACGTTATATCTCTGGAACTACCAATCTGATTCGGAAAAAAATATTTTTATCTCATGTTGACAAAAGTTCTTTTATTAATTAAACGTAGATTTGTCGGGTGATAGTACAATCGTTGGGGCTTCGAGGCTTCTTACCTACGAGGCTACACCTTTGGGGCGTAGTTAGTTACCGATACAGAAGAGTATAGTAAGGTGGGCGTGATCCTAATTAAATAAAAATGCCTTTTAAAATCTTGTTTGCATAACCGCAAAGCACTCGCAGATGTTAGATGCAAACGGGGTAGGCATTTTGTAATTATTTCCAGCTTTTCACGCGTAACGAGGATTAAGTGTAATTAAACGGTCCGTTTTTTAAATTCAGAGTCGAGATAAACACGCCTTTTTTTACATTGGATCGTTATCTAGTTGTGCTCGAGGTAGAAGCGGATCAGCTTACTTAATGGAACTTTAATTAAATCTTTCGTTAACTCGATTGATAAGGGTAGACCCCCAATGGCTTGCACTGGGTTTCTTACCAGGGTATGCATACAGTGAAAAGATTGCAAAAAAAATAGTTACATATCAACTTTGGGGTAGGCAGTGCTTTTGTGCATGTACGTATTGCATGCCACTTGTAGCATTTGATACACTGTATGCGTAGAGCCTCCGCGGTAGTGACCAATAGATTTAACACTAGTTAATCTCAGGCATGTTGCACAGAATTAAGATCATGCAGAACCCTCATGCAGGCATTATTGCCTGCAGTGCATTGTGTCCAAAACAGTGGGAAAACCCCACGCACGTCTCGCTTCACAACCGCTTAATGTTGCTAGCTCATAAACTTTTAACATTTTCCCCATTTCATGGTAACCGTTGAGAACATTAGAGGTAAAATATTACTGTCCTCTGCTAATTGGAGTGAAGTGACAAACCGCCTATTCGAGAAACATTACTAAAGTGGATTGCTTCTTTATGCTTCAGTATTAGTCGTGTACACGGTTCCTGTATGTTCTTAGTTCTGTGGCCTGTTTATAAATGACCCCTACCTTAATATATTCCATATCCACCGATAACCCCTTTCTAGAAAAACAAATATCCTTGGATATCATTTGGACTGACTGAATCTATCATGTGCTCATGATGTGTAGGCTCGTTGGGCTCAAAATCATGAGCACCTTTTTTTTTTGGCGTGCTGGAAAAAGCTTTATTGCTACCTCCGACCCTTGGGCAGGACAGAGGTTATGTGGGACTGCCCCCTCTAAAGAAACCAAACTAAAAACCCACCACGGCTTGTCCCTCTTGTTGGCTTTGTTGGACGCCCGGGGAACCCGTTGTATACCTTCCAGACTGAATCATGGGCACCTGCTTTTCAGAGATTAAAGACAAATAGATAAAAAGCCTTGTAAATTGTTTGTAGATAGTGCTTGCATTCGCCTTATCTTGTCCCGTGGACGTTGAATTTTGCTTCATAAAAAATCATCACGTACAAGTATTATGATCCCGAGATCTCTCATGATTTATACCACAAAATGTGAATGCTACCATTTCAAATTCATTTGTCAAAGTCAAGGGTCGGATTTATTACTATTTATGGTGGGCGCGTGTAACACCGTAACCTAGCACCGTGGTCTTACACCTTGGGTCTTTTACTACATGTGCCGTATGGTTTACGCCATCGGAATCGTCGAGTCGAGATCAAAGTAATATGAACCCTATGCAAAGATCCCTGCCTAGGTTTTCTAAAGATTAATTGCCTGAATCTTTACTAATATTATAAAGAGGAAAGATTTCTTGTTTGTTTGTTTGTACCCAATAGGCTCCGAAAGTACTGGTCAAGTTTTAACCATTTTTTCGACAAAACAAAGCTAAACTATCACGAAGAAAATAGGCTATAATTTATTTTGCTAAAATGTAGCTCAAAGTAGCAAAATTTATAAAATTCGTTACTTGGTGGGCTAAGAAAACTTTTAATTGTATATAAAAAACAAAACACACATGTGTGAAGGTGCGTATGTGTGTGTGTGTTTTGTTTTAGTTTTTAAAACTAAAAACTAAAACAAAACACACACACACACACACACCCTCACTTATTATATTCTGTACCTTTTTTATTTTTATCCGTTTTGTTTATGTAATAACACCCATAATGTTAGTGTAATGTACAATACTATCGACTTAGCATCTCATCTAGTGGTTAGCGATGATACAGTGTAAGATGGCAATGAGCTACCCTGTTAGGTACAAACTTGTTAGGGTTGTGGCAGTTATATTTAAAACATTAAACACTGCAATCGTACCGCAACGCTAACAGCAGCACGTCTGTGTCGGTTGGGAGGGAGCCACGGCCAAAGCTTCTCACCAGACAAAAATCTATTATTATCATATAACGATTTACGATTGTTTTTTCCACGTCAAATCCAATTTTCAACGTAAACGCTCAAAGCCATTGAGAGCTTTTGTTCGTCGTTCAGCCAATGACAGCATGTTACAAACAGGACGTGACGTCATGTGCCTGACGGCTTTTAATAACTCTACGACTCTCATACCTAGTAGTATACTAGTGAGGCACCAAAACGGTCGTTCCGGATACATCAGGGTCATACGAGTAAATATCCAGACTGAAATATGCGTGAATGTCAGGGTAACTGTTAGCATGTGTAACTACGGATTACAAGGTTCTGAGTTCGATTCCCAAATCAGACCAATTTAAACAAATTTCATTAGCTTATAAATCAATTTCAAGGCGTTAATAATCTATGAAAATAATTGATAAAGATAACTAAACCCAGTGTTTAAGCTTCGGCCTTCCTTTCGGGGTAACCGAGTTCAATAATTTCCGTAGTTATGTGCGTTTTAGAATTTAAAATATTTAAGAAATTTAAAATATCACTTTAACGGTGAAGACAAACATCGCGAGGAAACCTGCACGCCCGAGAGTTACCCGAGCCCGTAACGTTCTCAATGGTGTATGAATGATGCCCGGCAATGAAAAAAGGGTTTGAAAAATTCATCCCCTAAAGGTTTTGAGTTTGTATGAGAATCTAATTTACCGTGAGCTAATGTGATGTAAGCTCAAGAGCAGTAAAGTAAGACGGACAGAATCACACCATAAGATTATGTTTTTATCAGTTTGGTCAACCTTAAAATGACGAAAAGGAAGATCGATTGTATTGGGATTAATTCAAAAATGCAAGCATTTATTTAATTTATGATAATAAAATAATAATCATAATAATAATAATCCTTTATTGCCATACTCTATTGTTAATACAAGATCTTGAATTAAATTATTACCCATTTATTCCGCAATGGCCGCAAACTCAGCCTTATGCTGTGCATTGGCAACAATGCTCCTTATATTATTACTGAGACATAGAAATATTAATAAAAAATGAAAATAAATTTATTAATTTATGTATACATGTTGTATATGTTGGCGATACACGTATAAAACACCCAAACTGGAAATGGAGTATCTCAGTTTTGGAACTGAATGTCGCAGAATTTAAGTTCTTCGCAATATTCTGATTGCGAGATATCAACGGCCCGAAAAGGGACCGTGAAAAGCCTACAATGGCGCGTGGCAAATAAAAATAATAAATGCGCAATTCTTTAGCCCAGGGCTGTAAAACTGTCGGTCGCACACGCGCCCTTGAGTTGCTCCGACCTGGAGTTTGAAATCCCCGCCCGGGAGGCGATTGATAGCCCGTCAGGGGGAGAGAACTGTTTTAATGATGATTTTTACAGAGAAATACACTGTGTAACATCTTGTTTTATTTATTCTATTATTAACCTTCTCCTCCTCTTCTGACTTTTCTAAGTTATGTGCGTTACAAGCATTAAAATATCACTTTCTTCAACGGTGAAGTAAAACATCGTGAGGAAACATGCAGACTTGAGATTTCTCCATAATGTTCTTAAAGGTGTGTGAAGTCCATCAAAACGCAATGGGTCAGCGTAGTAGACTATAGTCTTAACCCCTTCATATTGGGAGAGACCCGTGCTCTGTAATTGGCCGGTAATGGGTTGATATGATGATGATGATGATTATGATGATGATGAATATTGTTAAGCTGTGTATCATCATCACCTGATGGTAAGTTATGATGCTGTAGCAGGCTAAGTTGTTTTGTATGGCACATCAATCGGTTTCTAAGCGGCATCATACCGAAATCAAGCTATGGATATATAGAATAACTATTGTTATTCTTCTTTTTTTTCTGGGGCAACCAATCAGCACTGGGCCAGCGTGGTGGCGGCCTTAACAGATTTTCACTGTGGGAGGAGACCAATGCTCTGCAATGGACCGGTAATGAGTTGATGTGCTGATGATGATTCTTCTTTTATTTATCGAACTTCGTAGTGGCGTACAAATAAAGAGTTTAAAATTAAAAAATAAGTCATTATGACTAAAATATGCTATAGTAGCATGTGTCATGATGACAGGTGCCGATGGTCTAATTTGTTTTCGTAGGGGAAACTGCGATCTGTATTGCTAGTAACTTTGTCTTTCACTCTGGAAGTTCGTTTTAACTTATCAACCGTCGATTGATTGATTCGCCAATTATTGTTTGCACTCCATGTCAGTTACCGAATCTCGGTAGGGTTGGTAAGTTTGAGATGGATCGTGTTGTGAATTTGTGTGTAAATATTTACTTTAAAAGTCGGGTAAATTTACCACCTACAATCGTTATTCTCATTATCAATCTATTACCAACAATAGTCGTCAGATATCGCAACAAGCGTTTTGTACTGCAAAATGATGCAATAGTACATATATGAAATGTGCTTGCGGTATGGCTGTAAAAATATATAATAAACTACCAACCGATTTCGAAAACATGAATCTTAATATGTTTAAGAATCATCATCACATCAACCGATAGACGTCCACTGCTGGACATAGGTCTTTTGTAGGGAGTTCCAAGTTCCACGATTCTGAGCCGCTTGGATCCAACGGCTACCTGCGACCCCGCTATTCCTGGCTCTGGCAGCGGTTATGGTAACGGCGGGGCAAGGGGCAAGGGGTGTTAAGAATCTCCGGCAGAGATTCCGCTGCCAACCCCGACGACTTGTTTAAGAATAAATTAAGTAAAATGCTTCTCGAAAAATGTTATTATGATGTAAAAGAATATTTATTATAAACTAAATAATTTTAAATATAAATTATGGATCATTTATTTCGATTTGGTTATTTATTTATTTACTGTCATTTTTAATTTTATATCATTTTTAATATATCATGTGTTTGTAGTGTTTATTTTAATTTAATTTGACATTTAATTGAGGTTGATCTTTTTAATTTCCTTAAACCAAATTTGCACACTATTAATTTAGTAGAATGTTTTACTCTCTAAACTAACTATATTGTTTACCAACATCTTGATACTGTACAAACGTTCTTGCAAATAAATGTGTAGTGGCCGGTAATAAAAATAATGTATTATTATTATTATTACCGGCCACTACAGGTCATGTGCCTCTTCCTGCAATGAGAAGGGTTTTACACTGTGGTCCAACAAGCTGGCCAAGTGCTATGCAAGTGGTGCAAGTGCATTATGGTAAATTCGCAGGTATCAGGTTTCTTCACGATGTTTTCTTTCACCGTTAAACAAGTTATATTTAATAATCAACAAATAACTAAAATAAACCTAGATGTGTGTGCGTATCCCGCAAATCAGGACGAGCCCTAACTACTATGCTATTATCGATTTATCCTGTCATCTTGACTAACATATGCTATAGTAGCATGTGTTAGTCATAATGGCATGTACCGATGGCCTAACTTGATGTTCTCAAGGAAACTGCGATATGTTGAAGAAGAAGACATGCAAAGTCGGCCTTATTGCTGCAAACAATCTACAGGCAACCTTTGTAGAAAGGAATTACAGCAAGAGAACGGGATAGTGCCAAGAGTGTTTATCTGTATTGCTAAGAACTATGACTTTCATACAGGAAGTTCGTATCAACTTATCGACCGTTGATGGATTGATTTGTCAATTCTTTGCACTCCATGTCAGTTACCGAATCTCGGTAGGGTTGGAAAGTTTAAGATGGATCGATCGATCGATGGATGGTTTGAGTTGTGTGTAAATATTTATGTGAAAATTTGGGTAAAACTTACTACCTATTTATCAATCATCATATAAAACTATTACCGGGCACCGCTTTTTACTACAATACATTGTGCAGTTTACGGTTGGGACATTAAAATTTCGTTGGGATACTCCGGTTTCGGAGCAAAACGAGCGTAGAGATAACCGGGGGATGCTTTATAATCGATACTGAGTCCAAAACAGATTTTTATTTCATTTTTGTTTGGTGAAGACAAACATCGCGAGGAAACACACGCCCGAGAGTTGTCCGTTACGTTCTCAAAGATGTATGAATGATGTCCGGCAAGGAAAAAAGGGTTTGCAAAATTCATCCACTAAAGGTTTTGAGTTAGCTCATCACCGAATCACATGAAAAGATTACGTTTTTTCAGTTTGGTTAACGAAAAGGAAGATCCATTTTATTGGGATTCATTTAAAAGTACAAGCATTTATTTAATTTATAATATATCATAATCATAATAATAATAATTTTTTACTTTATTGTTAATACAAGATCTTAAACTAAATTTTTACCAATTTATTCCGTTATGGCCGCAAACTCAGCCTTATGCTGTGCATTGGCAACAATGCTCCTTATATTATAACTGAGACATAGAAATATTAATAAAAAATGAAAATAAATTTATTAATTTATGTAGATACGTTGGCGATACACGTATAAAACACCCAAACTGGAAATGGAGTATCTCAGTTTTGGAACTGAATGTCGCAGAATTTAAGTTCTTCGCAATATTCTGATCGCGAGATATCAACGGCCCGAAAAGGGACCGTGAAAAGCCTACAATGGCGCGTGGCAAATAAAAATAATAAATGCGCAATTCTTTAGCCCAGGGCTGTAAAACTGTCGGTCGCACACGCGCCCTTGAGTTGCTCCGACCTGGAGTTTGAAATCCCCGCCCGGGAGGCGATTGATAGCCCGTCAGGGGGAGAGAACTGTTTTAATGATGATTTTACAGAGAAATAAACTGTGTAACATCTTGTTTTATTTATTCTATTATTAACCTTCTCCTCCTCTTCTGATTTTTCTAAGTTATGTGCGTTACAAGCATTAAAATATTTCTTCAACGGTGAAGTAAAACATCGTGAGGAAACATGCATACTTGAGATTTCTCCGTAATGTTCTCAAAGGTGTGTGAAGTCCATCAATACGCAATGGGTCAGCGTAGTAGACTATAGTCTTAACCCCTTCATATTGGGAGAGACCCGTGCTCTGTAATTGGCCGGTAATGGGTGGATATGATGGTGATGATGATGAATATTGTTAACCTGTGTTTCATCATCACCTGATGGTAAGTTATGATGCTGTAGCAGGCTTAGTTGTTTTGTATGGCACATCAATCGGTTTCTACGCGGCATCATACCGAAACCAAGCTATGTATATATAGAATAACTATTGTTATTCTTCTTTTTTTTCTGGGGCAACCAATCAGCACTGGGCCAGCGTGGTGGCGGCCTTAACAGATTCTCACTGTGGGAGGAGACCAATGCTCTGCAATGGACCGGTAATGAGTTGATGTGCTGATGATGATTCTTCTTTTATTTATCGAACTTCGTAGTGGCGTACAAAATTAAAAAATAAGTCATTATAAAATATGCTATTGTACTCGTAGCATATGTTAGTCATAATGACAGGTGCCGATGGTCTAATTTGATTTCGTAGTGGAAACTGCGATCGGTATTGCTAGTAATTTTGTCTTTCAAACTCTGGAAGTTCGTTTTAACTTATCAACCGTCGATTGATTGATTCGCCAATTATTGTTTGCACTCCATGTCAGTTACCGAATCTCGGTAGGGTTGGTAAGTTTGAGATGGATCGTGTTGTTAATTTGTGTGTAAATATTTACTTAAAAACTCGGGTAAATTTACCATTTACAATCGTTATCCTTATTATCAATCTATTACCAACAATAGTCGTCAGATATCGCAACAAGCGTTTTGTACTGCAAAATGATGCAATAGTACATATATGAAATGTGCTTGCGGTATGGCTGTAAAAATATATAATAAACTACCAACCGATTTCGAAAACATGAATCTTAATATGTTTAAGAATCATCATCACATCAACCGATAGACGTCCACTGCTGGACATAGGTCTTTTGTAGGGAGTTCCAAGTTCCACGATTCTGAGCCGCTTGGATCCAACGGCTACCTGCGACCCCGCTATTCCTGGCTCTGGCAGCGGTTATGGTAACGGCGGGGCAAGGGGCAAGGGGTGTTAAGAATCTCCGGCAGAGATTCCGCTGCCAACCCCGACGACTTGTTTAAGAATAAATTAAGTAAAATGCTTCTCGAAAAATGTTATTATGATGTAAAAGAATATTTATTATAAACTAAATAATTTTAAATATAAATTATGGATCATTTATTTCGATTTGGTTATTTATTTATTTACTGTCATTTTTAATTTTATATCATTTTTAATATATCATGTGTTTGTAGTGTTTATTTTAATTTAATTTGACATTTAATTGAGGTTGATCTTTTTAATTTCCTTAAACCAAATTTGCACACTATTAATTTAGTAGAATGTTTTACTCTCTAAACTAACTATATTGTTTACCAACATCTTGATACTGTACAAACGTTCTTGCAAATAAATGTGTAGTGGCCGGTAATAAAAATAATGTATTATTATTATTATTACCGGCCACTACAGGTCATGTGCCTCTTCCTGCAATGAGAAGGGTTTTACACTGTGGTCCAACAAGCTGGCCAAGTGCTATGCAAGTGGTGCAAGTGCATTATGGTAAATTCGCAGGTATCAGGTTTCTTCACGATGTTTTCTTTCACCGTTAAACAAGTTATATTTAATAATCAACAAATAACTAAAATAAACCTAGATGTGTGTGCGTATCCCGCAAATCAGGACGAGCCCTAACTACTATGCTATTATCGATTTATCCTGTCATCTTGACTAACATATGCTATAGTAGCATGTGTTAGTCATAATGGCATGTACCGATGGCCTAACTTGATGTTCTCAAGGAAACTGCGATATGTTGAAGAAGAAGACATGCAAAGTCGGCCTTATTGCTGCAAACAATCTACAGGCAACCTTTGTAGAAAGGAATTACAGCAAGAGAACGGGATAGTGCCAAGAGTGTTTATCTGTATTGCTAAGAACTATGACTTTCATACAGGAAGTTCGTATCAACTTATCGACCGTTGATGGATTGATTTGTCAATTCTTTGCACTCCATGTCAGTTACCGAATCTCGGTAGGGTTGGAAAGTTTAAGATGGATCGATCGATCGATGGATGGTTTGAGTTGTGTGTAAATATTTATGTGAAAATTTGGGTAAAACTTACTACCTATTTATCAATCATCATATAAAACTATTACCGGGCACGGATCACCGCTTTTTACTACAATACATTGTGCAGTTTACGGTTGGGACATTAAAATTTCGTTGGGATACTCCGGTTTCGGAGCAAAACGAGCGTAGAGATAACCGGGGGATGCTTTATAATCGATACTGAGTCCAAAACAGATTTTTATTTCATTTTTGTCTGTCTGTCTGTCTGTCTGTCCGGGCATCACGTGAAAACTACTGAACGGATTTAAATAAAATATGGTATAGTGGTAGCTGGTACTCCGGGTCAACATATAGGATACTTTTTATCCAGATAAACAATAATTTTCCTCCGGGAAACGGGATGAAGATTTTTGACAATTTTCATAGCTCCGTTAAATTTGAACCAATTTTAATAATTATTTTTTATTTGAAAGCGTATACTATCAAGCATGTATTGTTTAATTTTAATGTTGATCTTATAAATATTGTCGGAGATAAAGGACATGACTCTTCGAAGACAACAGCAAGCCGCAAGGCATATAAGACAACGATCGAATGCATGCTTACCATCCTGCTAATATTATAACTGCGAAAGAAGTAATATAATATAAATATTAAGTTTGGTTATATACCTGCAAATTCATTTTTAAACTATTCAAATTGAACCTAACCTTAGAAGTTGCGACGGGTATAGAATAACATGTTCGGCGACGCCGGGCCGCGAATAACATAGTTTGGAAATAAAACTGGACCTGGTAGGTAGCGCTGCAATTAGTTTCTAGGATTTTTTAAGATATTAAAACGATTTGGTGCAGACGAAGTTGCGCGGGTCAGCTAGTTTCAAATAAAATGGTGAATGCCTAGTGGCTTGTAATGTCTTTGACCACCTTTTAAGGCAGCCGAGTTCAATACCCCCTTACTATTTGGAGTTATGTGAACTTTTAATCCTTACTCATATTATAAACGCGAAATTGTGTTTGTTTCTTTGTTTGTTGGTCCTTCCTTTAAGCCCTAACAAAGCTACCACTCAGCCTTATTTTGAGGATTAAGTTAATTAAAAAAATGGAGAGTAACATATGCTCTTTACCCCAGAGAAACAAATAATACGGGATTTGTAAAAAGACACAAATATCCCTTGCTTTAACGGTGTAGGAAAACCTTTCAGGACATTATGTAGAACTCTCAGTTACTTCACGATGTTTTCCTTCACCGTTGAAGCAAGTGATAACTTAAATTACTTAAAACGCGTATAAGTTAGAAAAGTGAGAGGTGCGAGCTCGAACACGGGCCCCCGAAAAGAAAGTCGAGCTCCCGTGCCCTATCACTTTTACTCTGAAGCATTATAATGTACCTACATGGTAAATACCAGGAAATTTGGTCCCTAGTAAATACTGAACAGCTGCTAAAACACTCGTCTGACTTCAGATCAGATTTAAATCGACAGAATAATGCTACATATTAAAACACTTTGCTTATCAAAAACCAGCTCTGTATTGCAACAAATAAAACGCGAGGAAACCTGCTCCTCCTGCTGCCTCAGAGTTCTCCATAATTTTCGTTAATGCGTGTGTCTACCCATTCTCGCTTGGCCAGCGTGGTGGATTACGAACTAAGCCTTTCTTAATCTGGGAGGAGGCCCGTGCCGGTAAGCGTTGATAGCCCAGTAGGTAGTTCTTGGTCTTGTAGTTCGAACCCCTAAACCTAAAGTTAAGTGTGTTTTTAACACATACATATTTGGAAATTAAATTTATGTAAAATATAACAAAATTTAAAAAGAAAATGGACTGTAACAATACTAATATTAGGAGCAAAAATAAACTCGTTGTGCAGTTTACTAGGCTACATAAAATTGCTAATTCATTCTAGGGCAATCGTATATTATTTTATAACAAATTACCGAATGAAATCTTGAATGTCTCTCAATAAGGTCAAAGTTTATATATAAATCGTAAGCTTATAGAAAAATCCTATTATAAATGTTCAGGATTATTTAAACGATAAAAAAGCTTTGGTTTGAATTGCTCTAACTTCATAGCTTAATATTAATTTGCGAGATGGTGATACCAAAAAAAAAAATACCGGCTAAGTTTGTAGGGGCTCTTCTTAGACCTGGTCGCATTTGGAACACTCGTAGCTTTAGGTTTAAGTTGGTGAACGAAGTTATCACCATGCCCTTACAATTATGTCAACATATATGTATGAACGCTTCATAAGAAATTTTAAATTTGAATTTGAACAAAAAAATATCACTTTGCTTTAACGGTGACGGAAAACGTCGTGAGTCAGCCTGCATGCCTGAGAGTTCTCAATAATGTTCTCAAAGGCATGCGAGTTTTGTGGTGAACTACGGCCCAAACCTTTCTCATTGCAGAAGGAGATCCGTGCCGTAATAGTTTTATATGATAATGAAA
Organism: Pararge aegeria; assembly: GCF_905163445.1. Taxonomy (NCBI): domain Eukaryota; kingdom Metazoa; phylum Arthropoda; class Insecta; order Lepidoptera; family Nymphalidae; genus Pararge; species Pararge aegeria. The sequence continues at coordinate 5,913,710 of NC_053203.1, forward strand.
TGTCTAACTAAAACGTCCTTAAACATAGTACAAAGAAAACTGTTCAAAATCCACGAAATAGAACGAACAAAAGTCATGAAAAATAAATGATATTTCCACATACCTATCCGCTAAGCCACAGAATACGTACGATGAAATATAGGAACAAATTCAAGCTGGAGGTACGGAACCAATGCGTTGGCCTGTAAATGATTTATTCTGCCCGTTTTATTCTTCATATCGCATTCCCTCTGAGGGAAAAACGCGAAATCGTGTTAGGCAACTATCCCACTGACTGGCCAAATTAAATAAATAAACCATTAATTTAATAATTAACTGATTTTTAAAAAGTGTTAAATTTTTTTGACAAAAAAACCGACTTTGTTATACAACTAAAGAGCAAGAAATAAATATTTTCTACAACGCTTTTAAGTCGAGTGATATTTTTTTTAAAGTTAGAGGTGCGTGCTATGAAATTAAATGAAATTGAAGGGGTAGTTTTTATTTTAATTTATCGGTGTTTATTTTTTCTGTTTTTTCTTTTTTTTTTTTTGACTCATGCTAGTTCTAGTACACATGCCGTTCTAATTGAGCTGTATCTAAAGAAAATACGCTATAAGGCAAGCCCATCCGGTCGGCTACTGCTGACTTTTTGGCATGTGTCAAAATAAAATATTTACTACTGCCGCGTATAGGTGCATTTTCGAAGTCTGGACGGGACCGTATTGCACCATCATCCAATGGTAGCCAACTGCAGCTATGGCGAGGTCACGTGCAGTGTGTCGTCGGACGGCCGACTGCATACGTTTGTATTCATCGGCAAGCGATTTTAGCCGACTGTGTTCCTTGGTAAGCAAGGCGACCTTGACAAGGCGGAAAGGAGATAGACTATCAACCCTTCCTTTTTTATTTCTGCCGCTTAGAAACTTTTTTAATATTGTATTCCGATATGATTAGAGGCGTATGAGGCTTAACACCTACGCCTTAGGTCGATGGACACAGGGTTCCTTGCTCTGCGAAGTTGGCCCTGTTTAAAGGCAATGGTTTTCTACTCAAAGTCAAAGTCAAATATTTCTTTATTCAAATAGGCACATAGATAGCACATTACATGTAAAATATGAAATAGAAGTGAATTGATGGCGATAACTAAATTCGTAAACTTAAAACTACGAGGGTTCCAAACGCGGCCTAGTCTAAGTAGAAGCCTACAACAAACTTAGCCGGTTGTTATTTTTTTTTTGTTATCACCATCTCACATTATCATATAAAACTATGAAGAAGCAACCTGGTTAGAGCAATAATTTACAGTCAGCATCATCAGGCCTGCTTGGTCCGTAAATAATTATGCTTGGTGTGTCTACCTTGTTACCATCTTAGACTGCATCATCTGTTAATATACTTTTTTTTTATTTTTTTTTCCAATACAGTGGAATAAAAATAACCGTCTAACTCGTAATCGAATAAAAAATAAATAATAACAAAACGTGTTATATGAAAAGTCCCCATCCTTACAAGGCACGAACGTGGGAAATACAGGATTGTAGATACGGTGATATTAATTATTTGCGCGCCAAAATAGAACATTTTATTTATGCTATCAACACACGGCATATACAACGATACGAATTTGATTATAACTTTACCCCCGGCTTCGCATGTATGATATTCGGATCTGGCATACGTAACGTGTGGCAGATCAGAGCGCAGTTGACTCTTCCCGCGGGCTTCGTACGAGGCGACTAAGGGCATATAATGGAGAACTGACAGCAGCGTCTTCTGTGCTACTACTACCATATATTGCGATCACCAACCCGTCTGTCAAGCGTGGTGATTATGGGAAAATCCTCCCGCTGGGAGAGGCCTTTAGTTCAGCAGTGGATAAGCTAAAATAATAATGAGGGACTAAACTGATTACGTTGTATAACTCGTGTGTGCACAAGCACAAGGGTTTTTAGTGATATTTTTTAATCCTTACATTTTGAAATATCCCTACGTGATGTGTATGTAAGCAGACATACGATTTTATGTCTTCAATCAATCCAGTTAATAGTCGTAAATCTTCAACGACGCGGCCTTGAAATAATGCAGCATGAATATTTTTGGGTAGTTTTACAAAACAATGCTAAATCTTTCTGTGCCTGATGACTAAAGCTTTTGGACCAAGCTACTTGATCAAATCATAATTGAGGAGATCGAGGCAAAGATAGGTAATTAAGTAACTCGGAAAGCTGATAGACGTAGGGGTCCCGAGGTAATGAAATATCGAAAGAATAAAAGCACTGGTAAACGCAGTGTTTGAGGATCCACTGTCTTGTCCACTTAGTAAGTGGATAAAAGACTTCAAGTCAGAAAGTCGCTGGATGCAAACAGCCCAAAACCATAGAATTTGGAAGGCAAAGAATTTGATGATACAAATAAAAACCTCAATTCAGGGTCTAAGGTAATATTTTATCTACACTCACTGTTCTCTGCTATCTGTGATGAGCTTGAAGACTTCCGCGGATCCCTATGGATTTCATCATTCATCGCGCGCTGGTGACTTTCAGCTTTCTTTTGTTTAATTAGCGCTAATTTGCAAATTGATGACGCATTATAAGATTGCAGCTATTGCGTGCTTATCTGTTAGGGTTATGGCAGTTATAAGAAGCCTTTAATTGATTTCTACACAACATCGTACCTGAACATTTACTTTGTTATCATAGCCTTTTGGTTGACAATGTTCTAAGCTGCCAATTGGACGAAAATCTTTTACTACCTTCAGTTGTTGCTATCAGACTTTGGTGCTAGGACAATGTATTTTGGAAGAAATATTATTATATATCACAAAGTTTCCCGAACGTTATGCTAAATTTAACTCTTTCACGAAATAATATAACTGATGAAAAGAAAACAAAAACAGTACGCTACAAGATAGACTGGCATTGAAAGACAATGTTTTGTCTACTCTGTAACATAATCCCAATGATATACAGCAACAAAAATACATTATTATGAACAATATATTAGGGACAGGCTTTTGTCTGCAACATATTTGAAACATGATATCGAAGGTTTTATCAGGTCAAACAAAAATCCTATTATCTTCTATTGCGAGTACAATAATGTTGATAAATATCAGAATCGTGAAGCTTCGGTATGAATGATTGAAAGGCGGACTAAAACTTTTTCGTTTTTAATTGTTATTCCGGCGGAATAACCCTAAGTTTAGTGGTGACTACCTGAAACGTAGGTGTAGCTTCAAGTGCCTGTAATGACGCCCTTCAGACCGGAATACAGCAATACTGCTTGACTGCAGAAATAAGCATGGCGTTTGTCCCCGGACGAGCTCTGTCACAAAAACCTCTCATACTAATCTAACACGTAATGAAAATCTTGAAATTACCTTTTTTTTCTTTTGATCTGTTTTAAAGAGCCGAGTTACTGAAGTGACTTTTTAGCTCTTGTGGGAATACAATTACTAGCTTATTCTACGTCTACTTAAATTAATCTTAAATCTATTAAATAAATATATTAATCTTAAATCTATTAGAAATGTACCTATTGTTTTATAAAAGGTCGTTAAACGTCCTTTGCATTGATATCACTATTGTTTGGCTTAGATGGCTTGGTGATATTATCGGTTAAACCCTCATTTTCAGACAGGTGCGTTTTTGGGACGCCGAGTGTATTTCGCGGCCTCATAATACGGGTTTGACAACCGTATGTTAACATCGGCAAACGTTGTATTCTTAACCTCGCTACGGACACATTCCATCAAAATGTGATAAACATCTTCCCTTACACCACAGTCTGGACAATTGGGAGAAGGAGTCTTTCTGAGCATAAACGCAAATCTGTTCAGTGGAATGTGTCAGGAGCGAAGACGAAAAGCTATGATATCTTGCTTACTAATTCTGCAGATTTATATATAAATCTCTAGCCTCTATAATGAAAATCTTGATATTATCTATTTAATAGCATTAATAATTCCATGCCATGTGCTGACGGCAGATCAGAATACAGTTAGTAGCTCCCCTCATCCTCTTAAATGGAATATAACGGAGAACAGGTGCAGCGATAATTCTACCATCTACTGCGTTCACCAATCAGTATGCCCAGCGTGGTGATTATTGGCGAATCCACTCGTTGGGAGAGGCCTTTATTCCAGCAGTGGGCTGTTATAGACTATTGGGGAAGATGAATACTTACATGCGGGGTTTCGTTCCTTGACATACATATAAACTTTTGTGTGTGTGGGTGTGTGTGGCTTTTGGAATATAATACCTACGTCTACCCAACGTGTCACCAATACATCAACACACAAAACGTTAAGAAAGAATGTTGTTGATAACTTAATATCTTGACATCCTCACGTTTTCCCCCAAGAACAGCTGTCATCGTGTATTGTGATGCTGTCTTATTTCTTCAGATAACAATTTCGTAAACATCGCTTACGTAGAAATAAAAGTGTATTTTTTAAAACCACAAAAGTGGGACTGAGTTGGCTGAGTTATACGCATGCCTGATGAAGGCCACACTGGGTCACAATGGGTCCAACAGAAGATTTATTTAACCCTCCAACCATTTAACCCTCTTAGGGTTGGAATTTTCAAAAATCCTTTCTTAGCGGATGACTACATTGTAATAACTATCTGTATGCAAAATTTAGCCTGATCCGTCTAGTGGTTAGAGCTGTGCGTTGATAGATCATTCTGTCAGTCAGTCACCTTTTATATACATATATAGATATCTATTATACAGATTTTTTTTCTTTTCTTTTTTTATTCCAAGTCCAAGCAGATGACACATGATGGTAATTGGAAACCCAGTGTATTGGAGACACTTCGCAGGGCATTCGAGGGCAATATACAGTATAGTGTCCCTGTTAATATTTAGGCACAAAGCATTGTGATAAACGACTAAGACACCGGGAGGTATCTTTGCATCGTTCGAGTCCATGTAGGACTGCGGTGCATCGATAATGCAGTCGTATTTATACCAAAATACCCACCAACGCAATGTCATGAATATAAATATCTGGCAAATATGAATTTATAGCTATCAAAAGTTTAATTATTTACCCACTTTATAAATTTACTGTAACAATTGTTTACATAGTCAGACCTATATAAACAAAATATTTCAACCATGTAGATTATGAATACAGATTTTAAGCGTTCCAAAATCCAGACTAAACAAAAGCCCGCTAGAAAATGTCACCAATTAGCAAGCGTTTCTAACTGATGCCATTAGAATGAAACAAACATATCATATTTCACAGATGACGGTAGCAACCGCTGCAGTAATTATGTACTCACAGAATTTATTCCACGAATCACTTCTCACCCTTCATTTATCGCCTCTATTTGTGACACAAATAGAACTCAAAATAGCTTGGCAAATATAACTGCTTAAAATCACACAAACGATAGCGATGATAGCCAGAACAACGGGCCGTACGTCCAGTTATATGAGACCCGTTAGATATAAGCGCAGTGTCCTGGAGTTTCTGTAATTATTAGAAGCGCGGGAGGGTGTGAGGGTCTTTTTGTAGCGGTTCTTGCAAATGCCCACCCGCGGCGACCTCACAGCATGTTGGGCTGACTCACAAAAGCCGAAGGACGTGGAAATAATAATCAGACGTGGATTGCGATTCTGAGGAATGGCGTAACGACCACGTTTATCGTTTGCTTGAAGTGCTGAATCGAGGTGTCGTGTTTTTCATAATATATTTCTTACCACAGGCGCCCCTGCCAATTGCCACATTGGTAAATTTCGATTTAAATTCATTCAACACAATATATAATGTTACATTTATAGTACAATATTTCGCCACCAATCCACACTGGACCAGTGTGGTGGACTACGGCCCCCCCTTTTAACCCTTTCTCATTGTTGGAGGGGACCCGTTCCCTGCAGAGGGTCGGTAATGGGTTGATATGATGATGTTGATAAATTAAAAAAAAATTAAATGATATAATGTAATTTATTTTACACTAGGTGCAGCCATTTTTAAAACTAAATAATTCTGTATATTTCTGAAACACAAGTAAGACATTATTTAGTAGGGAAACTGATTTGATTGGGGATGCTCAAAATAAAAAAAACATTTACGGACTAGAAGCATTGCTCTATAAGGTATTTTTTTTTTACTAGAGATCACGACGGCCCGAGTTCAAATCCCGTGTCGGGCTATAAATTGCTAAGGATATTTTCCTGTTAAAGAGTGTTCTTAACAGTCCTGGAGTAAGGAAATTGGCGGTGTCAACCCCCGTGCCTTGGGGAGCAAGTTAAGCCGTCCGTCCAGGTTATTATCGCTTAGTGTATTGAAAAGAATGGCGAAAGTGTAACAAACGTCATTAAAATAAACTTTCAAAGGAGAGGGGCGATTTTGTATAGAGCTTGGGGACAAGCGTAAAAATTTTGTACATTGACCCAATTATTGAACATACCAAATTATTGAACATTTTTTATTTTTAAGTACTTTTAAGAAAATTTTATTGCTGTTAATTCCATGGTATCAGAAGAAAGGAAGTTGACTTTAAAAAGCAACATTTTATTGATTGGCACTGGAATCTTGACGTTTTATCAAGTTAATATTATAAAATTATGAGTGTTTATTACTTTTTAACTTCCCGCTAAAAATCTCAGATTTTTAAAAATCGGGAAGTTATTTTTTTCACCCCGCTTTGCAAAAATCGAGTTTTCATCAGATCTCGACGTTTGAAGGTCACCCCCACCCCAGGTTGTCCCCGCGAGGTTGTCACCGTGCTGTCTGTATGTGTGTGCGTCTGTGTGTGTATGTGTGTGTGTGTGTTTGGACCGATTCAGATCGATGAATTTTTAGAAATCTTCAAAAACTAAAAAAAAAAAAAAATCGAATTTCGGAATAACTTTTAAACAAAAACTAATCAGCTCTTAACCTCAAAAAAACCACGTCGATCGCCATCAGTCCAGTTATAATCGGTTGATTCATCCGAGAGATATCGTGAACGAAAGAAAACCGAAAAAAGTTTTTTTTTCGGAATAACTCCGAAATTCCTGCAAACAAGCCCATTTGCTAAGCTATCAGACACGTCTGTATTTGTTGTTATCATGGAGAAGACGGTTACCACGAATACAGTTTCGTAAGGTAATCCTCCAGTATCAATTAATGACATTTTGTGTAGTTTTTGATGGAAGGAAGTAGTTTGCTGTGCCGAAGTACAACCAGTGAATAAATCTTTCGCTATTGAGATTGTCTTTTCTTGTGCAAGATTTAAAATTTTACTATTGTATCTTGTTACAGCTTCATTTGTATTAAATAATCGGATCCCATGTGCACATTTAGTTTCAGCTTCGACTCGTTGAGCTATGTCGGTAACTCTTGTTCTTCTGCGGATCTCCACATTTCTGATTTGATCACATAGAGATAATCCAAGCATAGCTCTCTACATCGCCCGCTGTGTGTAACTGAGCCTTCTTATGAGGCCCATAGAATATAAATAATTAAAAAATAAATCATCATATCAACCTATTACCGGCCCACTACAGGGCACGGGTCTCCTCCCACAATGGAAAGGTATTAAAGCCGTAGTCCACCACGCTGGCCCAGTTCGGATTGGTGGACTCACGTATTATGCACCTATAACACCTTGGTACACATTGTTATACACATAAGAAGACCATCATGAAGAATGTAACAGTCATAGAAATAACTCTTGATTTGTTTATGAGGTAGAAACACATATAAAGGTTTTAAATACCAGCTTAGAAATACGAGCGTAATTAGAACCTATTAAGATTTTCCGACCCGACGTAACCCCTACTATAAATAGTACATATTTTATATTGCTTCCGTACCTTTAAATATAAGTAATATCGCATTACTCCGTACTCTAACGTAAGTACAAAATAAAAAGGTCTTTAAATACCTCGGAACCATTCCTGCGAAATAAAATTTAAGAGCACATACGTTCATGTAATGGCGAATGCTATCAAAATGCGGAGCAGCAGTGTCAAACTATTAAGGTAGGTCACGCCACCTCGCGGCCACTGCCAGTCACGAAATGCCCCTACTAGTTGTGCTTTTCCCCTAATCGTAATGGGTAATATAACTGTATGTAGTCATCGTTGAAACCTTATTTTTATGGATCCTTTTTTGACGACTCTCGTATCGTTCCCTCCCATGAAATAAGTTCATTCACTATTTTTCGACTTTTCTGTCTAATAATAAATAAATATATAAAAAAATATACTAGGACAATACACACATCGCCATCTAGCCCCAAAGTAAGCGTAGCTTGTGTTATGGGTACTAAGATGACTGATGAATATTTTTATGAATAATATACATAAATACTTATAATATACAGATCCGTAGATTATAACTTATCAAGTGATCAAAAAAAACACACATTAATAATTTCAGACAAGCTAGGTAAAGGTTTTGGTCCTATTATGAACTGTTACCTAGATCACTCTGTGACTAATAGATGTTCAGGGGGGGGCTAATTTAGATTATCTTATTGATAATTTGAATATAGTCAATTTAGATATAAATAAAAAATGTATATTTTTTTAGGAGATAGTTTTTGTCAGTTTAAATGTAAAAAAGACAAATTATAAGATGTGTAAATTGCTGGCTTGGCATGAAAAATCTAAATGTAGATTTGTTTTGTGTGCCTTTTCATACTGTGGAACTCTCAGTTCAAAGCGAAACAAGCAAATTTATAATTTAATTCTATTAAAATATATCTTGACATTCCGTCATAGTGACGTAGTTTTTATTTTGACGTGAATAAATTTATTACACCATTAATATTGACTAGGGATAATCTGTTAGATAAAAACCCAGACACTGAAAAATGTTTCTTGTTCATTACACAAACATTTTCTAGTCTTGGGAATCGAGCCCACGGACTCTACTCAGAAACCAGGGTCGTTGCACACTGCGCCAGTCGGCCGTCAATGGTGGCCTTGTGAATAGCAATACAAAATGGGTACCTCTCTTATCTGGTCTTACTAACTTGTCCGAGACACGTCTTACCGAGACACGTCTTACCGAGAAGTTGGTAAGACGCGCTGATGCTGCTGACATTTTTCTGAGCAGAACTTTTTCAAACATTCTCTACTGCTTCGGTGACCGAAAGAGTAGTTAGTTTCCTCAGATAACTTACAGCCTATAACGGCTATAATAAGATAATTTCTTCTTTATATATAAAGAAGAAATTAAAAATTTTGGTATGGTATTTTTTTGTCCCAAAGGTGTACTAAGACTTAGGACCAGAGCGCGTTTAGAACCCTCGTAGCTTTAGGTTTAAGTTGGCGAACGAATCTATCACCGTCCCCTTACAATTACGTAAACATATATGTACGTACGCTTCATAAGTTCGGTTCATGATTGCCGTTTGGCGTAGTTTGCAGCGACGAGTGCAAGTTGGTTCGATTCCCACTACTCGAAAATGTTCTGTTCTGATGGGCATGATTGTTCTTCAGTATCTGGGTGTTTATATATACATGCTAAGTATGAATGTATATTAAGCTACGCTTACTTAGGGCTATATGGCGATGTGTGTATTTTCGTAGTATATCTATTTATTTATTATATTAGGCCTGTGATTGGCCTACGTGAATTTTGATTTTTGAATTTTAGAAAATACTTCCTCCAAGGGGGTTGAATGAGAGATGAAAGTTTATACGAATGATTTATGAATGATTACGAACTCAGGGGCCTATTCATGATGAAGTATGGAATTAATATTTTAAAGAATATTAAAAAAAAAAAATTAAGCTAACTTTTGAATATTTTTTTACGAACAAAGTGTATCACATTTTTTTTAATTATTAATCATGTTTTCAGCAAGATTAAGGTCGTCGCATACAATAATGAATATTTTTTTTTTGTCATATCGTATTTAGTATCGAGGCATTTAGACTCTTGCTTAGTGCATAACGTAATCGAATTGCACCAGAATTTCTAGACAGGTATATTACAGAAGGAAGTTATTGATTACACTCCATTTAAGGTATAAACCAATTTATTATGAGTCACTATTAAAATCGAGTTACAATCGTAAACAATATGTACGGTTAAAGCGATACACGGTATTCTTACTCGCTGTATTATAATAACATAATTTATGTCCGATTTCAACCTTTTATTTGTAACCATCATCCGCAGCCTATTAACGCCCCATTGCTGGGCAGAGCCCCGGTCTATCATTGGAAAAACGGTGTTAGAGAATTTACCCACCACGCTGCTCCAATGCGGGTTGCTGGGCATTAACGACTATTACCACAATTAAGTGATAATAGCCGGGACCGACGGCTTCACGTGCTCTCCAAGGCACGGTGGCTGCCACCGCCAACTTCCTAACTCCGGGCTGTTACCGAAAATTATTTAATAGGAAATACATAATTGTCATCATCATATCAACCCATCACCGGCTCGCTACATGGCACGGGTCTCCTCCCACAATGAGAAGGGCCGTAATCCACCACGCTGGCCCAGTGCGGATTGGTGGACTCCACACACCTTTGAGAACATTATGGAGAACTCTCAGGCATGCAGGTTTCCTCACGATCTTTTCCTTCACCGTTGAAGCAAGTGATATTTTAATTGCTTGAAATGCACATAAATTATAAAAGCTAGAGGTGAATGCTGGGATTCGAATTCGGCCCCCCGAAAGTCGAAGTCTTACCCACGGGGATATCACCGCTTACAAATATGTGCAATAAAAAAACACTTAAATATACACACCGGCATATTTAGCGGAACACAAAAAAAAAGTTTGATATTAGTATCATATAAGGTTGCTGGCTGGTTTATACGTCATTTAATTTAAAAAGATATCTTTTCAAATTAAGAAAACAACTGATCATCACATTTTATGCAATAGTTTTATATTTATTCAAATATTTATTTATATTATTCAAATACACCTTATCTGGAGCGAACTTCGAGTATTTCTTCTTTCTGAGTTTGATTTAAAATTTCATTGAAATACTGTTTTTTTTTTAGTTTTTTCTTTAGTTTTTTATATGTATGTGTATTTATGCATATATAAAGAGATCACTTTTAGTGATTAGGCCGCCATTTGCATATAATTTATGTTAATGTAAGTGTTCCTGTGTGTGTTTCCTTTATTATGCAATAAAGGTGTTTAAATAAAATAATAATAATAATAAAAGTTTTTATTTGCTTAAAAGTACAATGTTTTTTCTAAAATTACCCTGGACCCCCAAACTAGGATATCCCGTGTCCTGGGGATCAGTGTCTTCCCATATGTGCATCGAGATTAGAGAAAAAACAAAAAAAAAACAGAGAGAATACATATTTTGAAGTTTACATTATCAACATACAATTTATTATGTGTATAAGTGTGTGTGTGTGTTTGGGTGTGTGAGCGTGCATGTGTGTGGGTGAGTGTGTGCGTGTGTGGGTGTATGTGTGTTTCTACCATATTTTTATTTATTCAAATTAATATTCAATAAAATATGATACATATTTAGTAATTAAAATAAAATAATCATTACAATAATAATTACAATACCTACATCGAGATTACTTGTAATTTGATCGCTAACATCCTGAACATGATGGGATTTCGCTTAGCTCATAGAACTAATAATATTAGTGGTCCCCTACTGGTTGAAATGTAACCATAATTAATAATTTAAACAACATGACGGCCGATTGGCGCAGTGGGCAGCGAACCTGCTTTCTGAGTCTAAGGGTGGGTTCGATTCCCACAACTGGAAAATGTATTTATTATTATTATAATTATTATTATAACTCTTTATTTGTACACCACATTAAGAAATATACAAGAAAAAAAAGAAACACAAATACAAGTAGAATACAAAAGGCGGCCTTATCGCTTAGTAGCGATCTCTGCCAGGCAACCTTAGAATTAGGAAAAAAAGAGGAGAAGTAACTGCAGCCTGCAGGTGGTACAAAATATAAAATAAATACATACGAATAACTAAATACCAATACATTAACTAATATACACAAATACATCTCAAACTAATAATAAATTATATACCATATAATAAATACTTAGATAAAAGTAAATAAATACTATTAAACATCGCCTTCAGTTGGACAAATAATAAATCTTAACGGCTTTTTTAAATATCGCCAGTGACTTTGACTGCCGTATGTTCATAGGAAGCGCATTCCACGAATGTATGTGTGATGAACATGAAAGTTTTTCAGTGTCTGGGTGTTTATATGTATATAATAAGTATTTATGTATGTTGTTCATAAAAATATTTATCAGTCATCTTAGTACCCACAACACAAGCTACGCTTATTTTGGGGCGAGATGGCGATGTGTGTATTGTCGTAGTATATTAATACATACATATATATTTATAAAAAAACAACAAGTTTGAACATTATTAAGGTACCCTTGTCGAAGGTTTGAAGCGGTATTAGGACTTCAACATCACTTTCGGGGCTGAGTTCGAATCGCAACACTCACTTTATTGAATAAAATATACTTACTTTAACGGAGAAGAAAATATCGTGAACAAACCTGCATAGAGAGTCCATAATGTTCTCAAAGGTGTGTGGAGTCCACCCATCCGTACTGGGCCAGCGTGGTGGGCTAAGACCTTAACCTCATCACACTGTGAGAGAGGACCCGTTCCGTGTAGTGGGTTGGTAATGGATTTATATATGATGATTGTCAAAGACTTCTTAAAACCCAGATCAATCAATATCAAATTATAATCCAAAAAAATGATTAAAACAGACTATATACTTATATGCGTGTATGTGTCAAATGTGCGTGTTCTTATGCAATTTAAAAAAAAAGAATAAAGAGAAGACCGTATACCCTATAAACTCTATTTTATTTAATAGACATAAGGATTCTTTCTATGCCGAAGAACAAACTGTACCTGCGAGATTTTCAAAAAAGCATAAAAGTTGTCTTATCAATTTAATAAAATATTTATCAAGTAAGCAAAAGTTTACAAAATTACTGTAAAACCAATGCAGGTCACCCTGTCAGTCTATCAAACATTTCAAGGAAAGTTTTCCTAACGATATAAAAGTGGAGCCGGATTAAATTATTATTTAAATAAAAGTTCAGTTAATGGCGTAGAGAGAATCTATAGGTTGGCCCAATTGCTTGTAGCAATTGACTCGTACCTGGAATAGAAGTTGAAGTAGCGGCTACATTTTTAATCCAACAGTCTACTAGGCTACTGCACTTTGGATTAGGGCGGTTTTATACCAGACGCTTTGTCGTAATGGTGCTCAACTAGTTTTTTAGTTTTCCAATACTGACATGAGCAGCAAAAGTTGCAATTCTTTTACAAATCTTCAAATTATATAGTTATAATAGCCAACGGCCGACAGCCTACTGGCGCAGTGGGCAGCGACCCTGCTTTCATAGATTCAAGAGAGTCCAAGGCCGTGGGTTCGATTCCCACAACTGGAAAATGTGTGTGATGAACATGAATGTTTTTCAGTGTCTGTGTGTTTATCAGTGTACTATAAGTATTTACGTGTATTATATTCGTAAAGATATCCATCAGCTATCTTAGTTTGGGGCTAGATGGCGATGTGTGTATTGTCTTAGTATATTTATTTATTTATTTATAATTGACGTTCTAACCTGATAGTCCACCTAATGGAAAACTATCTCCTATAACAGAGCAACAGTGGTATGTAAGGATAGGTTAGCCCGCTATGTTAGACTGCATCATTACTTGCAATCAAGGGCTAACGTGCAGTAGAATAAAAATAACTTTAAAAAAAAAGTTAAATAGAAAGATAGTCCTACCTACCGGGTTTACCAATAAAATAAAATGTATCCACTGCAAATGAATTTTAAAAGGCTCTTAATGTATATTTGCAAACTATTCAAATTCAAATTCATTTATTTCAAGTAGGCCTACTTTATAAGCACTTTTGAAACGTCAAGTATGCATGTTTGTGTGACTCTACCACCGGTTCGGAAAGCAGATTCTACCGAGAAGAGCCGGCAAGAAACTCAGTAGTTGCTCTTTTCCAACATCAACATTTACAATCATTTTGCTATCTTGCGGGAGATGAGAGCGAGGCTGGCTGCTTCCATTCTACCTTGTCATTGAGGAATTCATCAAATGTATAGTAACCTCGCTGTACTAGATGCGTTTTTACACATTTTTTAAATGTATGCATTGGTAGGTCAAGAATTTCCTTAGGAATCATGTTGTAAAAGCGTATACTCAACCCCACAAAGGAGTTCTGCACCTTTCGCAGACGATATGCAGATATCACTAATTTATGACCGTTTCTGTTTGTGTTCTGTTCCGTTCTTTCTATTATTAAACTACTAGTAGTATTATATTTTTAAACCTAAAACTAAAGCTAGGAGGTTGTTAAACGCGTTTAGGTCTAAGAACGTTTTCTTTTTGCTATCACCATCTCACATAATAATTTAAAATAATTAGCATTGCAATAATTCACACTCAAGCTTTTTATCAGCTACGTAATCCGCTATACCTACTTTAAAAGGACTTTTCTATATGCTTTGGTACATTACAAACTTTGAACTATTCTAGACATATCTCCAGGATGTCAACCTGTCGAATTGTATTGTGTAATTAATATATACCTTAAATTAAACTTTAAGTGTACAGTAATGTACACTTAAAGTTTAGTACTGTCGTCGTGTCGTAAGATTTATCGCAAACTGTAAAAACAGTGCCGCACTCAATAAAACATCTGTTATGTACACGCGACGTATGCAGAACGCCCTACATGTGCTTGTCTGCGATCGAAGCTATTTAGTGTTTATAATTTAGTACATACTGTTTTCTTCGAAGGTATACACTCGTTATAATTTAATGACCTTACATAACACACGTATAACAGCAGCTGTTGCCCGCGACTTGGCCCGTGTTTGTTTCTGGTTTTTCTGTCGCTTGTCTTGAGTGGATTTTCCGGTGTAAAAAGTATCCTGTGTCTTCCAGGATTTAAGCTTTTTAATAAATTTCGTCAGTGTTAGTTAATCGCTAAAGTGTTTGAGCTGAACCAATAGACCGACCGACCGATTTTTTAACAAAATTAAACATTTTAGTAAGCAGACATACTTACGTATTATTATATTAGTTAGTATTTAAGTTCATCGTGCTTGATTTAATTTTTAACTACCTCGTTGGTCTAGTGGTTAGCATGTTTGTTAATACACGAGTTCTCGGGTTCGAATCCCGGATGGGATCAAAACCTGTTTGGTATTAGGTTTTCCAGACGCTCAGGTATATCCGTCGCGGGTGCTGCTTCCTGTATCATCTATACTAGGATAATAAAGCTTTTAAGAGTTATCCTACAAAACTAATTCCTCCATAAAATAACCGCCATTAAAACTCTTGATTATAATTTAAAACCCGCAGAAATTGCAATATCGACATCGAATGCAACTATGTAAATCTATGACGTAGTATAAATAGACGGATAATACGCTTTATATATTTATATATTTATTTATTTATTTTGCATTAAAATTAATAATAATCAAATCATTAAATTAATTAGTTGCATAAAATAATAATAAAAGAAGAAAAAAAAAACAAAAGAAACAAAAAAAATATTGTCCCACTACACTGTGGACATAATATACATAGAAGATATAGAAGCAAATCTTCCTAAAGAGGTAACAATGAATATTCTAAGAAGCTTTTGGAACACATCCTACTAATATTATAAATGCGAAAGTTTGTATGGGTGGATGGATGGATGGATGTTTATTGCTCTTTCAAGCAAAATCTACTGCACCAATTTAATTGAACTTTGGAATGGAGATAGATTATACCCTGGATTAACACAATTTTTTTATTTTTTATCAATTTTACTTCATAGCTCCGTTAATAATGAAACGATTTTAACAAATCTTTATATTTATTTAAAAGTGTATACTATCAAGCATGTATGGTTTTATTTTAATAAGGATCTGATTGACTCATACGCGGACGAAGTGGCAGGGGGCCGCTAGTAAAAAAATTAAATTTCAATAGATAAAAAATCCATCAGGTAAGGGTTAGACCAGTGAAAGCCTATGAATATCAAACTTAGCCAGATCCCAGATCGATGGACTCCCACGATCATAATCATCAGCCTATTACTATCCCACAGACAGTGCCAATTTCCTGATTATATTGCATGAAAAATCAGTACTTAACGATTTTTTTGTCGGGCAATTGCCTTTCTTATTTTGCTTATATGGAGCACGAGTAACGCATCTATACTTAATTATCTACGACGCACGGTAGACAGTGCCATTTTCTTGATTATATTGCAAGAAAAATCAGTACTTAACGATTTTTTTGTCAGGCAATTGCCTTTTTTATTTTGCTTATATGGAGCGCGAGTAACGCATCTATACTTAATTATCTACGAGGCACGGTATACAGTGCCAATTTCCTGATTATATTGCAAGAAAAATCAGTACTTAACGATTTTTTTTCAGGAAATTGCCTTTCTTATTTTGCTTATATGGAGCGCGAATAACGCATCTATACTTAATAATCTACGAGGCTCGGTAGACAGTGCCAATTTCCTGATTATATTGCAAGAAAAACCAGTACTTAACAATTTTTTTGTCAGGCAATTGCCTTTCATATTTTGCTTATATGGAGCACGAGTAACGCATCTATACTTAATTATCTAAGATGTAGATAATTATTAGCGCCTACATAGTTGCAATTAATGCCATCGCTGATCCGTAATCGGGGTTTAGGAGCCGGTTAAACAGGCCGAGGCGTTGTTTAACGATTGGAACTTGGAATACAACCGCACTAAAAATACGTTAGCTTTTAATGTAGTTAGAGTTTTAACAAGATGTTGTTATTTATAGTTTTTTGTAAGCTACCGCACTAAATTAAAAAGTTGCAGGCAAGTGTAATGCGGGTAAAGTCCTAAAAGTGATAATTCTATCTAACTATAATAATAACGTTTAACTCAGATAAAAATCCATAGCTACAACAATAACAATTGTCTTATTCACTATATTATAAATGAAAATTGAATATAATAGAAATAGAATAGAATAGAATTTTATTGCTCACTGTTTATACAAAGCAAACAAGTTGACGAGGCCTAGAAAAGTTAAACTGAACATCATTTATATTTTTTTAACTTAGTCGATTTCGATGCAGTTTTTCATAGCACAGGTTTCACCTTAACAAACCTTAACCGTAACAATAATATAAACAGCGTCGTATCCGCTCTTCTATCGAAGGCATAACGTTCTCAACTGTACAAAGTACAGTAACTCCCTTAGTACGAGATAACACACCTCGCGAATGCCGATAGTTTACAAGTATCGAAACATGATAACATCGGCTTAATATTAAAATAAGCTTTTTATCTAACATGCTTATTGCTAACATTCTATTTTTTGATTTGCGTAATAAAGTCGTATTAGCAATAGTGTCATTTCCAGTGGAATCGTTTTCGCAATCGAATTTTCGAGTATGTAATACATAGGAGTAAAGTGGACCTTATTTGCTTTGTGTTTAAGCTTAAATTTGCCTGCAATTCTTTAGCTCGGGTTTTTGACAGGACGTTAGTAAAACAAAAATGTAAGTAAAAGATTTACGACTCTTAACAAGTGGTATTAAGTCCATTTCACTTTGACGGTACGGAGTTTAATGCTCGAAAACGACTCCTCGATGACAATAATATGGTATCATGGAATGATGGAACTGGTTCAATGATGAAGCTGGAATAGTGAATGAATGAATGAATGAATACACTTTTATTGTACACCACATAAACATAACAAATTAACAGTAAAAATTTAACAAAAGGTATACAATTTGGCGGCCTTATCGCTACATAGCGATCTCTTCCAGGCAACCAAAGGCGTTAAAAACAGCTCAAGAAGAGAGGTAGGTGGTGCATTTAACTGTACTGTGTTGCAAATAAACATGCATAAACCTATATATAAAAATATAATATGTACATATAACAAACTTACAATAAAATATATAGATAGTGATAATAATTAATATATACCTATATAATTAATATCAATAATAAATAAATATATACAATATTGTCAAATCACAAATAAAACAGAAGGGAATAGGCAAGTTAAAGATCCGCAGATGCAGACATAGTATGGGTGGTATAAAAAATGATTTTGACTTAACATGTTTATTCGATTTTTCAAGTTCGGATGATGGCTCCATCATCAAATTTTGGATATATGAAAGGCGGAAGCTGGCCATTGGAACTTAACTTAAGTAAACAAAATTGCTCCATTGTAATTAGGTTAGTTGGATTTATCTTATGTTTAAATAAGATAAATGAGTCATTAGGTTATCCAAAGCGTTTCAAAAAATAAATAAGTAGCTGTTTATATTTTATGAGATAATTTTCTATTTTAGAACGATATCGTGGTCTGAGAACTGTTTTGTTAGGATTTTAATGTCAATCTTTCTAAAAATTTCGAAACCATCAACGTTAGCGAGGTTACCATGACTATGCAATATCGTAATCGTGCTAAGGGTACAGTAATAAAATTTCCTCCCAACGCAAATGCCGGGCACAATCCATTTGCAAGGAAAATAAGTGCAAAGAGAAAATCCGTAATATTTAACTTGTTTAAAAAAAGGAAGCCCACAAGAATCTTTTAACCAATTATTGGCTACATTCGTAGAGTATTTGTTTAATGTTTAGCTAAAGTACAGTTTTTTGATTTATTTAGTTGGAAATATACAATATGTTTCGGTGAAGCGATAATAGCCTATCGAATAGGACATCGACTTCACTTTCGATGGGCCGAGTTAGAATCTCAGCACGCACCTCTCACTTTTCTAAGCTACGTGTGATTTAAACAATTAAAATATCACTTGCTTCAATGGTGGAGGAAAACATCGTGAGAAAACCTGCATGCCTGAGAGTTCTTCATTATGTTCTCAAAGGTGTGTGGAGTCCACCAATCCGCAAGGACAGCGTGGTGGACTACGGCCTTAACCCCTTGTCATTGTTGGAGTTTTTGTAGAGCTTTTTGAAGTGAAACTTCTTTATCGGGGTTGGAAAAAAATTTAGTGTAACATTTTTCGGTTACGCGTGACATTTTTTCGTTACGCGCCATATTTTCTTGTCACTTTTCACTTTCAATTGTCTAAAATCTGAAATATGACTGTACCAATGACAGTGAAGTAAAAATCACTAACTTCAAATGCATCGCAAAATTTAAACGGCTGATTACGAGAGCAGGAGGTGTAGGAATATATCATAATTCTAATGATTTTGTCAACATTGTAACTTCCACAATTGATTTTTCTGTTCTTTCTCCTGACTTTCATGGCTCAAGCTTCAGCATTCGGTGATTTATGTATGGCTCAATGGCAAGTGGAAAATGAGATGAAAATTTTGATCGTTGCACTATCTGTATCTCCTAATCAGCATTGGGCAAAATTAAATACATATTATAACCTCAATAGAACAAAAGTAATTATTTAAATCGGTTATAATTTGTCGGAGTTATGGTGTAAAATCGTCAAAGACTTTCATCCCCTCTCCCAAAGGAACCGAGCTTAATGTCGTGATAAAAATTATCCTATATTACTTCTTACAATTCCAAGAATATGTGTACAAAGTTTTATGAGGATCAATTACGTAGTTTTTGCGTGAAAGCGTAACAAACAAACTTACATTGACATTTATAATATTAGTAGGGCAGTAGGGATAGTAGGGATAGGGACAGTGGCGTACACTTCATACAAGCACAAAAGCTCTGCATACCCAAAATTTTTTGTATAACTCTTTAATGCGAAGGATTGTTCCATTTTATGGCATCTGCCTTCTTTATGCATACCCTGGTCAAAAACCCTGTGCACGCCACTGGATAGGGATAGGGATAGGGATTTCAGTTACCATAAGCCATTATTAACAAAAATATATAATAACGATAACAATGATACTAATAATCAATGAAATGATGTAATAATTTTCGCAGTAATAAGGTAAATTGATGAGGTAAAATGAAATAATTGTATTATTTGTATTCATGTCTATGAAAATAAAAGCCTTTTGCTAAATTTAATCTATTTTAACGTTATTTAACAAATTTATCTAAAGTTGCATATAGAAGATAATTTTTCGAAAAATAAGGTCATAAAGAAGTTTCACTTCTTACGAGTGTACGCTAGTACACGCACACATTTTTTTTTTGTGACTGAGCTCGTCCGGAGAAGGAAAACATCGTAAGGAAACCTGCATGCGATTCTCCATTATGTTCTCAAAGGTGTGTACCCAAATTGAATCGATCCCGGGACCTCGAACTTTAAACCACAGCGCTCACCGCAACACCATGGAGGTTGTCAAACTGCAAAAATCTTAGAATTTAATCTTAGAATCTTAGCACTTAAAACCAGGTGTGATTGCAGTAACGGGCTTACCAGTAATGGAATAAAAAAATCCCTTATGTGTGGTACTTTAAATACATAAGTGCTTTCAAAAGCTCTATTATGTTGCTATAGTACGTACTTACCTAAATACTGCATCAAAACAATAACCGGGAATAACGACCCGGATAAATTAAAACAATACCGGGTATCGGGCTATTGTTATCCGGATAAATCTACACAATACTTGCCTACTGTTGAGGCAGCTTCATGTTTGTTAAGTTGTATGAAGGTGACAGTTCTTATTCTGACCTAGTTTCTAAGTTTTTTTACTAATGATAAGTTTTTTTAAAAGATGACACCAATTTAAATATAAAATCATCATAATCAGCTTGTTAAAGTCCAATGGTCAGTCATAAGCCTCATTTCTCATAGAGGACATAGTTGTAGACCATAAATTCACCACGCTGCTCCAATATGCATTGGTGGGCTTTAATAATAATTATGCAATAGATACAAGTGGGGAAGTGGATTGGACACTTCCAATTTTCTAACTCCAGGCTAGTACTGATAATTTTAAACGGAAAAACCCAATACCTCCCTAATATTATTAACCTATGGATGCGCATTGTGAACTATGAGAAACCTTTGATTAGATGGAAACCTGGGCTGTGTTACGCTCATTGCAAAGATACCGAATTGACTAACGGTACATCCAAGTGTCGAAGTGTTTGTATGATTGTCATGTGTATGCCGATTACAGGATCAAGGCCGATCAAATTACAGCAAGATTGTATCTCCTCGTAGCGGTCTTCCGCTGCGAAACTTCGTGACATCTTATCTTTCAAAATCCCTCAGTGCTTAAAAAGTTCGTGTTGCAAGTGATGACTTATGGATCTGAAACGTGGTCGTTTATTATGGGCCTCATAAGAAAGCTCAGAACTGTGGATTTTGGAACTGCCTACAAAATACCCATGTCCAGCAATAGACGTCAATCGGTTGAAGTGATGATGATGATCCACAGCTGAATATGCTTACCTTGTCCAATGAGACAGTTCATCAATTTTCATCTGTTTTAGGAATATTAAAAATCCAACTGTTTGGTGTTAAAAATTTGAGGCCTTACAAATAAAACAAAATATTATAAGGTCCATACTTTAGTTACCTACCTCTTAAATTGATTAATTATGAGTATTTACTTTTGTCCGAAACCAACTAGATGGAAAACCCTTTGAAATGAAATAAAATCATCATCATTTTATAGATTTAACAAAGATATTAAGTATAGTCCTGGTTGAGTACTCGTTAGTCGAGTGGTTAGAATGTTTGTCATCTCACTGCCGAGTTGGTTAAAATTGGTTGGTTTTTGGGTTTTTCTGTCAAAATGTTCTCCTTCCTAAAAGGTAGCAATACCCTTTCACCGTCAAATCTGCATCGAAGTAATAGCCGGATATAACAACCGCACACCCCACGTTGTTTGAGTAACGAGCGCACCCGGATAAATGAAAACAATACCTGGTGTCGAGAAACCGATGTTATCTGTATGTGGCCTATAGGATTATTTTAGCTTAACATGATCACTTATTATAAGCTAGGCCGACTTACCATGGCATTGTAATCTTTAACATCTCTATTTAGGTTTCCGTATCCGATTCCACTACGAAGAGTGTCAATGGGCATGCTGTATCTTTTGAACAATAATAGGTGGAGTTAAAATTGTGTGTATTTATTTATATTTCCGCTTTGCCAAATAATTTAACCAAGATGGTAAATAAAAAAAAGGCAAGGATGAAAATTAAACACAAAATATTATGCTTCTAATGATTAGTGTGTTCAGTGATATTAACAATAAACGGATATTTAAAACCAAACTAAGATGCTGAATTACAAAATGCCTGCCAAATGCTTGGATGGATGTTACTAAATTAGATAATTATCTACATACAATAGCACCTGTCTAGTATCTCTTACTAAAGTTTTCAAATACCTTTATGCTTCATGTGCCTCACGGGTCTCTGAGAGATTTTTAAAATAAGAATCGGAAATATAACCAATATTTATTTTAATTGAGATTTTGAGGTACAAGATATGTAATCACAGATCTTTTCTGTTTTTTAATTTTTTGTAGGCTCAAACTCAAAAAAAAGCCTAAACTCAAGAGCGCCTTATGTACATTTTTCGCAGTATAATAATAGCTAGATATAACAATGGGAAACCGCACGCGTTGTTTGAGTAACGAGCACGTCCGGATAAATTAAAACAATTTGAGTGTCAGGTACTCGACGCTATCTGCATGAATATCCTTTTCATAGGATAGCATAGTAATTTAGCTTATTCACTGTCTGTAAAACCGTGATCTAAGGAAAAATAAGGATAAACAGATATGCAAACCGATTCAATAGAATTTAATATCTTTAATAACATATAATAAACGCAATGAGATCAAACTTGATAGTCTTTGTGAAGACGTAAAGATACCACAAATATTTGAAGAAATTAAAGCTTAATTTTTTTTTACGAGAACTATAAGCAATGTTATCTTACGATAACTTCATCATCATATTCATAACAATGTAGTAATCACAACACATAGTTTAGAGTAAGAAGTAAGTACGCTTGGATAATTGAAAACAATGCCGAATGTCAGTTGACCTATTTAATCGATGGCAAACCTACACTAAGCAATAGTTTTGCCACTTTTGTCTTTGGGTTTTTCTAAACCGTAACGCTCTGGGCATACTAGACACGGCCGTCACCTCGTAATTTTAAGTTATACTTTCATAACGTCATACCATAGACGTTGTTTTAGCAACTAGCGTTTATCTACCTGATTATGCTATTAACGTGACGGATAAATATGAACCGGATAAATGGAAAACACTGTTTGTCTCTCGACCCAGTTTATTCTCAACAAATCTGTATCGACAATGGCACTATTATTTGGGTTCTTCGTTTTAATTTTCTCCTGGCTCTTAACTTTAGTTTTATGGCATGTTATTTAACTCTACTTATCTTGTGTTCCCTTTTTTGGACTTATGTAAACTGTTTTCAAAACATTCTTTATCCACTACTTCCGTTACTTTGGACCTAAGCTTAGAGGCAAATAAAAGAATTTATTATTCTATCATTAATTCTTTTTCATTTTTTTTTTAATTCTGAACAATTCTTTAAAAAAAATAAAAAGCACTATTAAAAATTTACAAAAAAAACATCCACCCTCCGCTTGCGGGGCTTTTAAATGCCCAAGCAACCGGCGGCCAGGGCTCCAGAGTTAGGAACCTCCTCACAATACGCCTTGATCCAACAACCAAGCGAAAGCTTCTTAAGATTTCGAAGTTTCGATTTCGATGTCGAAGCTTTTCGCGAGAAGACCATTGACTGAAACGAAGATCGGAATAATAACGGTCAACTCAACATGCAGCATGCACAGGCGGTAATCTCGTGAGCAAGTTTCAAGTATTTAGATACTTTTTTCTTTTCAGCTTTCACCAGATTATCGTCATGTGGGATATTGTTAACAATTATTGCACGGCGCACTGATCGATCGACTAGCACTATATCAAGTCTATTAGCTGTAATATACCTATCAGTGTTTATTAATAGCATAATTATATTATTATAAACATTATTATAAAACAACATTTAAAGCCCTTACTTCAGGTCTTTAAAATCAAAATAATTTCTTCTTAAACATCCTTTTCTTTATGTCACTTATCACTGTAAGAACATTGGTGACTTTCAGAAAAGGTTCGATATATGAACTCGGGAAAAGAGTTCTTTACATCTCCCCCTTCGGAGAGTTACAATTTCATTTCATAATGTATGTAATTGTTCATTCATTGATAAAAACTGGAGAAAGTTTTGTTATGTGGTAGAGATTTGATTCCGTTTTGCTGCGTCCGGTATCAACTTCATAAATTGAGTTAGAAATCTTCTTCAGAATTTTGTACAGTCCAATCCTCAATTCATCTATTTTCTTTCTATTTAATCGGTTCCCGTTTTCCACATAGACTCTGTCTCCCACTTCAAACTTATATTCTTCCCTGTGAATGTCAATTTTTTATTATAGTTGTGAGATTTTATTGTGTTCTCAAGAGCTAATCTTCTATCTCTTTTGAGATCTTCTTTTGTACATTTGGATTGTAATTCAATTGGTAGAATATTTACATTTTCTCCTTCTAAAATATATTTTTGAGCAAATTTCGTAGCCGTGTGCTCCGTTTCATTATATTTTTCAACACATTTCCCTGCAATAGTGGTCCACGCCATTTTTTTATCACTTTCATTGATTTTACATCTGATCTTATTGATTAAAGTCTGATTTAATCTTTCATTAAGTCCATTCAAAAATGGTGAATCTACTGCAGTGAAAACTATTCTTATATTCTTCAAAAAATCTTTGAATTCTTTGGAATTTATACCAGGATACTGGTCCGTTAATACTACATTAATATTGTAGCTTTGTGCGACATATTTCATTAGTTTAATAAAATCACTGGAGTTTTGATTTTTTTATGTCAAAATAAAAGCATACCTTGTGAAGTGATTAACCAGAAGGTGTAGATATTTTTTTGTTGACCTTGATCCTCCAAAGCCTCCAATGGTATCAATAGATATAATTTCAAATGGGTACCCTGCTGGCCCTAACTGTGACATTAAGCCATATTTTGTCTTTCTCCTTGATTTGTTTTTTATACAAATTTCACACAAATCACAAACTTGTTTTATGTTTGCGATGATATTCTTTGCTGTGTAGAATGGTGTTATTGTATTTGTCATCTGGTTTCTACCAATATGACAGTAAGTACCGTGAACGTCTTTTATTAGAATTGGAAAAAAAGGAAAAATGAATTATTGTATTATTATACAGCCAAATAATAGGGCAATAACTTTTGTGGTATGTTTTTGTCTAGTGGGAGACTTCGGCCGTGGTTAGTAACCTACCGATAAAGACGTGCCACTAAGTGATTTAGATGCCACCTAAAAAAATTTATATAAATTTAATATAAATGCTAACACACTTAACACCAGGTTCGATTCCAGTCAAGGGCTAACTTGTAGTGGAATAAAAAAAATGTACAAAAATAAAAAAGCACGACAAATAAAATTTATATCTCCGAACCTCCACAACTTATGTTTATTTTAGTTTTTAATAAAGGGCAGAAGTCTGAAAGTTTTTCGAGCGTTCACGTTAAGGATTAATTTAGCTCAAAATAATTAGACGCGGTCCTAAAAGGTTTCCTTCCACGAAATTTGCATCAAAACAAAACATCACACAAAACTGAGCTATTTGAGTAACGAGCGCGCCCGGGTAAATGAAAACAATGCCCGGGTATTGGACGACCATTGTTATCCGGGCATCCGCACGTAGCTTATAATTGCGACGGACTGTACTATTTATATGGTATCGTGGATATAGTTAAGCAACGTTGATCCCGAATTTTTAAGGCCTGAATAACTCACCTTTCGTGCCTCAAGAGTACTTTAAGTGTGACACCATTATTACCTACAGCTATTCAATAGGAGACCTTTTCTTTTAATTTAAATTTTTTTAATTTTTATTTATTATATAAAAATTGCGCGTGAAGATGTGATACAAATTGTATGTCCATTGAAAAGAGCCTAGTTTCAGAGAAGGTAACAATTCCTTAGACTCGTCTGCAGTAGTGGCGTTACCAAAAGGGATATATGCTCATTACATATAGGTACAGATTACAGATATACAGTTTTACGAGACTTTATTTACACGCTGGCTAAGTGCGGATTGGTAGACTTCATACGCCTGTGAGAACATAATGGAGAACTCTCAAGCTTGCAGGTTTGGAAATTATATTTAAATTGATTGAATTAAAAACGCTTATAACTCCTGAAATAACTTTCAGTGCGGTGCGTGCCGGGATCAAACTCGGTCTCCCCAAAAAGGCCGAAGTATTAACCACTAAGCTATCACCGCTTTGTGTGTATTAACTTCTAGTTATTAAAGATGAATATAGACAAAATATCCACATATACTAACAAATATCTCGGTTGTTTTTCGTGAGTTTAAATATTTTAAAGGACATGAGCACAGATGCACTTTCGAACCCCTATGTGCCACGTACTTACTGAAGGATGCATTATAAACGGGTGGGGGGTTCAGATGCTTTCGCCTCTACCACTTATGTCTCAAATCGTGTTTTGTGAAGATGGAAACATACTTGTGACACGATATCAAACCCTGCAGACTTACATCTGTACTTATAATAAAACTGTAACTTAACGCACATCTGTACTTCATTTTTTTCGAAGAGGAAAGATTTATTTGTTTGTTTATTTGAAACCGAAAAACTGTGAGGCCGCCTTGTTGTTCTAATGATTATTTAACAATGGATCACAAGGTCCTGGGTTCGAATCCCGGGTTGGGTCAGAAATCGTTATGGTAGGTTAGTAGTAGCCCAAATACCCACAGTTATTATAAAACATTCGAAAATTACGCGACCCGGACTTGGAACCCAGAACTTCTTGACCTATAGTAAAACATGCTTAGTAGACTACCGAGGCAGTCAATAATTATTACAAGAAAAATATTGTGCAGAAGGAAGTACCATGAACATATGTACAAATGCGGAATTTCATTTGTTTTTTTTTTCTGGGTGATAGTAAGAATAATAATAATAACGTTTAATTCAGATAAAAATCCATAGCTACAACGATAACAATTATCTTATTTACTATACTAGCGGACCCTCGCGACTTCGTCTGCGTAGGAGTCAATCAAAAAGCTAGAATAGGTCTGATAATAACATTATAATCATCGTGGCTAGCTATGTACCTTCTATTATTTTACATTGTATACTGAGTTAGTAAGTTGTCATTATTTTAGTTGATACATACAAACATACATACATACATTCATCCTCACAACCTTTCGCATTTATAATATTAGTAGAATGGTACGCATGCATTCGATCTTTGTGCCATATGCCTTGCGACTTGCTGTTATTTAGTCATGTCGTTTATCTCCGACAATATTTATCAGATCCATATTAAAATAGAGTACACATGCTTGATAGTATGCACTTTTAAAATAAAAAAAGAGTTATTAAAATCGGTTCAAACTTAACGGAGCTATGAAGTAAAATTAATAAAAATTTGTTTCCCATTTCCCGGAGGAAACTTATTGTTTCTATATGTTGAACCGGAATATCAGCTACCACTATACCAAATTTTATTTAAATCCGTTCAGTAGTTTTCACGTGATGCCCGGACAGACAGACAGACAGACCGACGGACAAACATGTCTGTCCGTTGACAAAAATTAAATTAAAATTTTGTTTTGGACTCAGTATGGATTATAAAGCATCCTCCGGTCAAAATTTTGGTTTTTCGAAAGACATGTGCCTCATAAATGTGGGAGCACTTTATGTATTTAGGATAGCTAAGCCTGGTGTTAAATCGTCAAACACTTTTGTCCCCTCTCTCGAGAGAACTGAGTTTAATTTCGCGGTTAAAAAGCACCCTATATTAATTCTAATACCTTCAGGAATATGTGTACAAAGTTTCGTCATGGTCGGTATAGTAGTTCTTGCGTGAAAGCGTAGCAAACAAACTTACTTTCACATTTATAATATTAGTAGGGATAGGGATGTACAGAAATCGTACAGTTACAGTTTTATTATAAGTATAGATTACAAATTTAAATTGGCCAAATCTATAAATAACAAATAATTAGGAATCTCCTAAGGTAAGTACCCTCTTCAGCACTCGGTGTGTGAGTGTGTACCAACCCAGTGCTCCATAAAGGGATTTTCCCATTTATTGCTTAATATTTTCAAAATATTCTGCTCATCATTGATGCAGGTTCAATGATGTGTAATGATACAGATAAACCTAATCAATACCCTACAAGTTTCAGCCCGACAAGGAGTCAGATCCGGGACCTGGCGATCTGTAGTCATACATGCAAACTACCCCACGAGGCAATTAACACGTCTGCATGTCTCCTATATTCCACTAATTCAATACAACCGAGCCAACTATCAGTTGAGAAACACAACTAATTGCCCGGCACGCACGAAGACAAACATTTCAGAACTAATCAGACATATCCGGAGCGGGGAACTATCAGCCAAGTCATCGATAACTTTCGAGTGGCACCTGGCGTTTTGCGAGCGAAAGTTTATCGCCGGGAAGACGCCGATACGTACCCTTCCTATTATACACGTGCTGCGCCAAAGCCTACTCCATATCAGTATGCTCGAGCAAAGGTTTATTTTATACACTAAAACGTTAATCTTCTTCCGGACTTTGACGTTTTCAAAGTAGTAAAGCCTTTTGTGACAGAGCTCGTTCGGGGAGGTACTAACGTCATTCTTATTTCTGCCGGCCGAACACCTATGGCCCAGGTAGATAGACGCCTGGCAGCGCTTGGAAAGACGAACATTTCAGAACTAATCCGACATATCCAGAGCGGGGAACTATCAGTCATCGATAACTTCCTAGTGGCACGTGGCATTTTGCGAAAGTTTATCGCCACAAAGACGCCTATTTTGATTTGCCTGATATTCACGGTTTGCATCAGATTAAACTTAATTTTAATTGATGACGTCCGATTGGCGCAGTTTGCAGCGACCCTGCTTCCTGAGTCCAAGGCCGGGGGTTCGATTCCCACAACTGGAGAATGTTTTTCAGTGTCTGGGTGTTTATATGTATGTTATAAGTATTTATATGGATTATTCACCCAATACACAAGTACCCATAACACAAGCTACGCTTACTTTGGGGCTAGATGGCGATGTGTGCGTTATCGTAGTATATAAATTATTTATTTATTTCATTGCTTATCATGAAACCCCGCAAAGTAACAGCTTTTATCAAACACTAAAGTAAGAAACTTAAAAACTAAATTGTCTTACCGCTCCTACTACTCTATGGCGCTGGTGAAATTTCCATTAGTTGCTACGTAACCCGTTCATTAGTCTACGTAAAGTGGCAACACAGCACACAAATAAACATCAGCTTCTAATTGTAAATCCTGGAATTCCAATGCTCATCTTAACTGAACAATACATTTCCGAATAGTTCCGCTCCAGTTTAGTTACGTAGTACTTTACTACGTAAATACTAGCCGTACTTAACGTAGCGGATCTACGTTATCCATAATGCTGATCGTACATTACAGAAGTAGCCGCTGTAATGCAGGAGTCAATACATTTCACGAAAACCATTGAGCAGAAGTTGTTTTTTTCCAGGATATAAACTGTTTTATTGGTTTAATTATAGTATAATAATAATTAAAGAAAAATAAAAAAAAACATGTGCAAACAAAACATTATTTTATATACAACGAAATTATGACATATTTTATCTCTATATATATAAAAGAGAAAGTGTGTGGGTATGTTCCGTAAAGGCTCCGAAACGGCTGGACCGATTTCAATGAAACTTTCAGGGAATCTCCAGATTGACCTGGCCAGTCATCCTGTAAAGTTTGGTGACGATCGGAGCACTCCTATTTTTGAACTGTCAAACTGTCAAATACAGCTTTTATTTACTATGATGATATTCTATTTTTGGGTGTACATGGGTGTAAATAATGATCTTCACCCGCTCGAGAAGAGAATAGAAGAGAATGAATACGGAGAGAAATATATGATTTAATATATTATGAGACTTAAATTAAAAATTTAATTATGTAAGTTTATTGTTTAAATAAAATAAAGCAAAATCTAGCCCGGCGAAGCGGGCTGGGTACGCTAGTGTTTTATAAAAAGGTATGCAGCAATATTAATTTAACTGTACATTTAGTAATTTTATGCTTTGTTTCTAAGCAATCACTTTAAAGAGTAAAGAGAGTTGTTCGATCATAGCGTCCCAATATTTAATGGTCAACGTGAATTCTGATTACCCCTGATTGTTTTTCTGGAAAACTATGTCAGTCTTCTTTAATTTTACTAAAGTAATAGTATTCACATATAAAATGTGTCCAAAACAGTCATTTGATATCAATTCAATCAATTATTATTAAGTTTAAGGAAGGAAAAAAGCATTTTATATTATGTATGTTATATATATATTTTGTATCTTTTATATATGACGTTTATTTATTTAAATTATCCATGTATTTGTATACAATATAGATTTTTGGTATTAATTTTTATATTAAAACAATCTTGGCACTATCCCGTTCTCTTGCTGTAAGTCCGTTTTACAAAAGTTGCCTGTAAGAGATTGCTCACAGCAATAAGGCCGCCTTTGCATGTCTGCATTGTTTACTGTATACTCTTTGTTTCGTTTCCTGTGTGTTTACGTGCAATAGTGTTTCTTCTTCTTTCTTCTTCACTCTTGTTTATATAATTCAGCCTTCTAAAAGTCAGAACTGTACTCGTAAGTGATATTTGTTAATCCGGTTTAGACACACAAAGTAGCTTTATGGTGCACTGAAGTAACCAGGCTAAGAAGTCTTCGTGAGAAGGGCTGTACATCCGAGTGACGCGAGTTTTAGTGCGTGCGCCGTGTCGTGCAATGTGCAATCAACTTTATAAGTTAATACATGAAATTTCGGACATGTATTTCAGTTAAGTAGCTAGATTGCAGATTGAAGTAGGATCAATTGCGATCTAGGTATTCAGCACTTCGTATTAACTCTGGCATTATATTTTCTATGGCGCATATAAATTCGCGTTAAAAACAGTATTAAAGGAATAGTGCTCAAGAAGCTTCTATTTCTTCTATTACTACTATTACTACTGCTTCTTCTTCGTCTTCATTCTTTAATGAACTGGCAATGTTTTTCCGGGATCTCCTATTTTTAGCCAGCGACGTTAAAAAGTCTTGAAAAAATTCGAATAATTATCATTGTTCTAAATTTAATTATTTGATTTGTTTGCCACACTATATTTAAGGAGTATAGAAAACGAAAAAGGATTTAATAAAATATTCTTAATTAGTTAAACCATATTATGCAAGAGTTGCATAAATAACTACCAAATTTTTTAACAACGCAGTTAAATAAATGTGTTACACAGTAACTCAAACTAAAGTTAAATCGACGACCTTTCTGTCGAAGTCGTTAGCGCTGTGATCTTATAAGTGGAGTAGCCGAGTTTGATTCCCGGTTGGGGCTACCTAGGATTTATAATTTGCGAATTTTCTCTGGTCTGGTTTGGTGGGAGGCTTCGGCCGTGGTTAGTTACCACCGTACCGGCAAAGCCGTGCCGGCAAGCTTATTAGCGTTCCAGTACGATGCCGTGCGATGCCGACGTAGAAACCGATTGGGTTTTATTGGGATAGCCTACCCTAAAGAGGTTCGTCACTTACCATCAGGAGAGATTGCATTAAAATACTAACTTGTAGTGAAATAAAGAAATAATAATAAGTATCTAAAAAAAGAGATCTTTTTACTCCATGACATAATTTTGTACCGTTTGTTGTTTTCAACTAAATAATGCCTAGCCAGGAGTTGTTCGCACCCCATTAGGCCGCCATAGAAGCCTTCCATTTCCCCCATAATTAAAGGCAAATGATGTAACGGGGCCCTTCAGACGCGGATTGAAATGGCGGCACACAAAACAGTCTGCACTCAGCCTTATTGCTGTGTACAGTGTGTTTGGAAAAATGTTTTCATATTTTTACACTAGCTTACGCTCTCGGCTTGTCACGCGTTTATGTAGATTTGTCGAGCGATTCAGGTTGTCCCATCTGAAAGTTTATATTTGTATATAAAACTGAGTTAGAACTTTTGTTTTGGTATATCATGAACTTATGAATATATTCAAGAAGCGTTTGGAAAACATATATTATTGTTTTATATATTATGTATAAAATATGTGTAGTATTAGGATTTATGAGTAACTAGTTTATTATAATTATTTTGTGCACATACATATGTATTTTAAACTTAAATTGCTGCACCAACCCGTTCCTTCGTTTTTCCTAACGTCAAAGGTTGTCTGGAAGAGCTTTAGTGATAAGACCGCCTTTGCACGCTCTATTTAATATTCTAAGTTTCTTCTGTATTTGTGTTTACTATGTATAAAATGTGTGTGTGCCATACAGATTCAAACAAACAAACAACTTCTTGGTGCTTGTATGTAAAAAGAGTATCAGGCGAGCGCATATAATAACGTAGTACTTATTGCCTATTTGTCAGTACGTTTATATTTTAACTGAATTAAAAAAAAATCGTTTTAACACGGATAATCTTTATTTTCTCACTGACTAAATACTACATAGTTAAATCGTGCTTCTTCATGAGTTTTCCAAGGGCACTGATTAATTTGTTGGACGAATAAGTGTTAAATATTTGTTCGCAGGACTATATCTATTGTTTTATTCGACGACCTTCCTGCGAAGCGGTGAGCGGTTTTAAGTGGAATGTCTCGGATTCGAAGCGCGGTAGAGTCCATTTTGAAATATATATATTTTTTTAATCTGAATTTTCTCTGGTATTTTCTTGTGGGAGGCTACGCTACTGACAAAGACGTGCCGCTAAGCGATGTAGCGTTCCGTTTAAACGATGTCGTGTATAGACCTATTAGGGGTATATGTTTAATATAACTGCCTACCCCTTAACAGATTAGCCCGTTACCATCTTAAACTGCATCATGGTCAGATTGCAGTCAAAGAGCTATAACTCGTATTTTAATAAAAATGATAAATTAATAAAAAAATTAAAATAAAACACTCGTTAACATAGTGTACATTATTCTACTAGTCAAGCCCTTTTAATTAATATCCATACCGAGGGACTTGTAAAATAAATGTGATTCGCCATTTTGTGCTAGCGGCCATCTTGGAATGAATGAATGAATGAATACACTTTTATTGTACACAACATAAACATAAAATAAAATTGGCAATTTTCTATACTTTTCGTTAAATAAAAATTGCCTTTAAATAATTTTACTTTACGACTAATTCACCTTTCAAACAAAACAAAAAACAAATTTTAAATCGGTTTATCCGTTCGGGAAATACAATGAAACCAACAGACAAACACATACAAACAGACACGTCAAACTTATAACACCGCGCCTTTTTGTGTCGGGAGTTAAAAAGAAAAAAATAAATCGATGGACATATCACATACTGGCTACACGCAGCGTAAAAATGCTTTGAAGTGTCTACGTAATGATAAAAAATTGCTTTGTCCGTTTGCCTCACCCAATTACGTGGTCAGCTGCATAGAGCTACCTCCAGCCATTTGTATTCGTTTCTTGGCCTCCAATTTGTTGTTTTCGCAAATGGCCGGTGTTCCGAGTGGGAATAAATCAACGAAAATGAGAGCTCACAAAATGACCAACTACTTTGTTGCTTAAACACTCGCTTTTAGTACCTACGCTATTTAGTAAACCGCTAGTCGCCCAAGAGAAATGAGAGAAACCAATGTTCAGATTACTTGGTCTAGTCGCCCAAGAGAAATAAGAGAAATCAATGTTTAGTGTATTTGGTACATCAATGTATGGTACATTATTATATTGGTATTCGATCCCATGGGATTTTCAAAAAGCCGTAATAAACGCGGACGAAAAATGCGATAATAGCTAGTATTATTATAATGTTATTAGAAGCGGTGATAGCCCAGTGGGTAGTAACACGACAACCCTTTCGGGGTGCCGAGTTCGAATCCAAGCATTTCTTACTTCCGAGTTACGTGCGTTTTAAGTTATTAAAATATCACTTCCTACAACGGTGAAGGAAAACAGCGTGAGAAAACCTGCATGCGAAATTGGATATTTTTTGTTAAATTTTTATTTATAATTTTTCTATATGTTTATGTGGTGTACAATAAAAGTGTATTCATTCATTCATTCATTCATGCCTGAGAGTTCTATATAATGTTCTCAAAGGTGTTTGGAGTCCACTAATCCGCACTGGGCCATCGTGGCGGACTGCAGCTGTAAACCCATTGTAGGAGGAACCCGGGCCCTGTAGTCGGCCGATAATGGGTTGATATGATGATGATGATTATTATAATAAAAACAGTGTTTTACTCACTCCTGATTTAGGGCAAAAAAGTATATTTAATAAATAAATAAAAATACTATGACAATACACACATCGCCATCTAGCTCCAAAGAAAGCGTAGCTTGTGTTTATTGAAGTTAAAGTTAAGTTCTTTTGGCGCGTTAGGGAAAAATTATGAGAGTGTATTTTCACGATGCACGCGCACGCCGTCACGACAAACCGACACCCTGAAGTTAGCTATACCGCTTGACAGTCAATTGTACGAAAATCTCACATTTTAGTGTTCAGTAAAACTTGGTGGTCCGATAACGAGATATCTAGATAATGCGTTACAATAACTTTCAATGCATTCAATACCTTTTTTCTATTGCTAGTGTAGTTTTTTCTACAAACGTAGAATAAGGGGAAAGATAAAATTATTGAAAAGATTTTCATCTTGTTACGCCGAAGAAATGTAACTTTTAACGCGTGTACATAAGTACAAACATGTTTTTCTATTTATTAAGAGCACTAAAAACATGCATATTACACGTTTTTAAACCTAGCACACACACAAAAACATAGACTGATATGCACGTCAATTAAAAGTGCACATAGCATTGACAAAGCGTCATATAAACTTAATTTGAAAAAAAATCAAATGAATTATTAGCACTAAGATAGCTGATGAATAACACACACATACACACACTAAAAAACATTTATGTTCATCGAGGATATATTCGTGGATAACAAAAGAAAATTAATAAAAAAAGAAACACCCTGTACAAAAAGTGTGTCTATCACACACAGCGCAGGCGATGCATGCCTTGTGGCTTTGTTGTGCTTTTAAAAAAAGGCATCGCGAGAACAATGCCGCGCTCAGGTATATGTCCCGTCTCAGACTGAATATCGCGAATATACGGGTGGGGATCCTGCCGAGCTTAGGTGCATCAAATTAAAAAAAAATGTAATATTTTTTTTAAATTTTCACAATTAATATTATGTAGAAAACCATTTAAAAGTGACTTTTACCAGTTCTTTTTTTGTTCTTCCTTGGCAGTTTTAAGCTGTTTGTAATCGCGTAGCTTGTGCGTCGAACTTTTCAGCTATGGTCAGCCACACTAGATCGTTTCAGAAGCCTAGCAGTGTTTAATTGAGAACACAATGATTGGCATTTTATTCACCCGTATGTTGACGAAACAATCTCTCATCACGAACTAAACGCTGATTGTAGTCTGTATGGTTACCGGTAACTTTTCTTTGCTTATATACGCTGCTGTGAAAACTATGTCTACAATAGATCATAAGATTATCCCGTAGACCCTATATTTATTTCATTATTGTATTTCGCACGCTTGGGTTGCCTTTAAAATATTTATTTGAGTGATAAGGCCGCCTTTGCACCCTAGCACTACGTTCTATTACCTACTGTATTTTTTTGTGTTTATAAGGATAAACAGAAGGCTGTGATTCGTTGCAATAAAGTTTTTCTTTTACGTTCCATTCCATTATTATTCCGCAAAACTAAATTTTAAAAACATTCATTTGCCGTACAAGCCATCGAATTGTGGAATGCGCTTCCTATGAGCATACAGCCGTCGATATCACTGGCGATATTTAAAAAAAGTGTTATTATATTTTAAAAGTGTTTTTATAGGGTCAAGTATATATTATATTATTAGGTTTCTTTTTTAATATTTATTGTGTGTTAGATGCAATTGAAGCGGTGATAGCGCAGTGGATCCTTTGAGAACATTATGTAGGTTTCATCATTTCTGCATTTTACGTAGACAACAAATGTTTTTATTTTCTCGTTTTCACAAGCTGCTTCTTTTCAACTCCGAACTCCCTAAACCCTCATATCCCCCTTAAATCCATTTTATCACCGTTCGCCATCTTCGGCCTCTTTGCCTCAAATTTGCTCTCCATCAATATACGCATGAAAACGTTTAGCGGTACGTCTTTATCGGAAGGGTGGTAACTAGCCAGGGCGGAAGCCTCCCACCAGACTAGACAGAGAAAATTAAGAAATTATAAATTCCAGCCGGGAATCGAACCCGAACTGCTCGCTTAAAACCAGTCATTGCTGCTGGAACACATCAAAATATAGAAAAAGGCATTGTGAATTTAACGCATCCATAGCCTATAAAAGTCCACTGCCGGGCAAAAGGCCACTCTCAACGAGGTTTGCCTATAATCATCACAGTTTTTTGGTGAGTATTTTGGAGGTTAACCTGTGATTAACATAACGCGGGCAATACAATGATTACAATATGTTGTCTTTCAAATACTATATTATTATAAATATATTATGAAGCTACAGTAAGTATACATATTTCTCTAATTAATATTAAACCCACGAACATTATCGCAACTTTTTAAAGAATACAAACAGTCCCCGCCAATTTGGAATTCAAAAAACGGATGTAAAGAGGAAAGAAAATGGCCGCCGGAGAGAATAAATTTCAAAACAAATCCCAACTCCTGTCACCGAACAAGCGAGCAACAAAACAAAAGATTTATACACAAACTTTTACATCGTTTAGAATTAGTTAGGTCCTCTTAAATTAAGACTGAACTTTCTACGGCTTTTCAGTTACAGTTCGACGATTAACTGAGTAAATTGTTTATTTTTTACTAACTGTAAAAGACTTACCACGTTTAAGTTTAAAAAGCTTGAAGCGACGATAGCCTAATGGGTAGGTGTGGGTTTGACTTCACTTTTGGGGGGCCGAGTTCTAATCCCAGCACGCACCTCGAACTTTATTATGTGCGTTTTAAGGAATTTAAATATCACTTGCTTCAACGGTGAAGGAAAATATCGTGAGGAACCTGCATGCCTGAGAGTTCTCCAGAATGTTCTCAACGGTTTGTCGAGTGCACCAATCCGCACTGGGCCAGCGTGATGGACTACGGCCTGAAACCTTCTCATTGTAGCAGGAGACCCATGACCATTCCAACTCGACTTTCCCACGAGAGTGAAGTCGAAGTCCTACCCATTGTACTATTACCGCTCCTTACTTAGTTGAGTATATATATTATGTTAATTATAACATGATTCTTAATTCTGACCTACCAAACATTCCTTTAAACAATTTTGTTTATACATTAACAGCGGTTACTATAAAATTGATGCATTTCTATGATAAGGTTGCTCGGAAGCCGTAATCTCCGCTCTCATCTCTACCAAGACAGAATAATAATTGAACTATGTTGATGGGAATGAGCAATTTCTGAGTTTCATGCCGAATTCTTCCCAGTAGAATCTCCGTAACAAACACGTGATAAGTACGAGTACAAACATAGACAAGTGCTGACAACAGGACTTTTTGAAATAGTTTTTGAAGTAAAAGTTCTTTAGGCGCGAGGCGGAAGTAATTCAGATTTTTTTCCGACGGAAGTAACGCTTACGTCAGACGTCTCTGTAGTTTCCGCTATTTAAAAATAATGATTTTAAATTGCTCGTAAGTATATGCATATACTCCACGCTTCTTGACTTATACGCCAGCTAATGACAAATTAGGATTATTTATTTATTTTCAATATTTTCAAACGTATCAATTGTGAATAGCAAAGTGAATAAAAATTCAACAGTTTTAAAAAGATATTTTAAATTGCAAAGTTTATTGGAGTTCTCTAAATAAACTTGTTTATTTAATACTTCTGTGATAAATGAATTATTAATAAATTTTCTAACGATTGCGACATTCATGTGCTGATCTAACCTTAAATTTTCTACTGTCAATTATTATATTTAACAAATGATTCATAAAATGTGAATCACTTTCACATGAATTAATTTTAAATATCAAATGAAATGGTGGAGTCCCAGGAACCCATCAATAAATAATAATAAAAGTTTTACTTCAATCGCGCGTAAAGGTTACACGCACACACTTTTTTTTTATGTATTAAGTTAGCTTAATATATTGCACACTCTTACATATAAATCTTAATCTTTTATATCAACACCAATATTATAAATGGAAAGTATGTCTGTGCGTTTGTTACCTATGCTCAGCTCAACCATGTTATACTTGAAACAGACTGCCTAGGAAATGTATTTATTAGGTCATATCGCTGTACAAATTAATTGACTTATTTATCCAGCTTATATTGGATCTTATATACTATTATCATTATAGCGTCTAACATTGACGTAACTAGAAAACTTTGTAGGGGGGTTCGGGATACACTTAATAAATGCAGTTTATTATTTTTTTTAATTTTTCGTACTGAGCATGATTATCATTTAATATTGAATTTAATCATTTATTATCTACGCATAGCTACATACTAGTATGTTGTCCTAGTAAAAGGAATCTTATTTGGATAAGAGTAATTGGAATAAATCCGTTATCCTACGAACTTTCATTGTTTAAGTTACACTTGACCCTATTCTAAATGTTTAAACCAGGTTATGATTACAGTTAAAATTAACATACAAGAAAAGAGCACTCTTTCCAAGAAAACACTAACCGACTCTTGATTTTAGAAAACTTTTATTAACAGGAGTTGGGAAGATGAGAGCCAAGAGGACATATGTCAGTGGAATGAAATAAACCTAATAGAGCAGACCTTGTTGCAAAAACAAGAAGACATTGTTTCATGTACATTGACTTTCCAGGTGGGTACGGACCCCCCCAGGGTCCTCCTCTAGGTAGGCCAATGGATGATTATTATATCGGATTAAGAGTCGCCAGCGACAAGTAATTATTCCATTTATTGTATGCCGAAGTATACTTAATGTACCGACAACAAAGACTTATTCATATTCGTAATTATATGAATTCTTTTGTCGAATTTCAAACAATGACAATATTGTTTTCATAATTGTATAAAATTACGATAATATAGTTTACGTTGAAATTACCGTCTTCCGCCTAAAATTGTCTTCACTTAGAGCTAAAGCAGACGTCAGACGAAAATGTCTGCCTTTTTTTGCAGCAGGCAAATTTTATAACACATTTGACGTTCTCAAATCTTCAAATTAACTGATTCAAATAAATCAGGGGGCTACTCCCAAGGAGTGTAGAAGTCAATGCAAGTTTCAGGTACTGCGCGAACTTCATAGCTTAATATTAATTTTCTGTGAGATTGTAACTCATGGATCAGGACAGCTTCAACCCCTCAGACCGTACAGACCTGTTATAGGCCTACATGAATAAAAAATGTTTTTATTTGAAACATAAATTATTATGATAAAGATAATTTTGAAATTTATATATACTTCAGTCGCGTCTGATGTCTGCGCTCGTTTATTGCTTCCAAGTCGTCGACATTTTACATATTCCGCTGTCATTATTCAGTTACGCAGGTCAGATGGCACTCGCCGTCAGACCGGATACGAGTCAATTTAAAATGTGAAAAGCACTGACAGCTTTGACGGGGTATTTTTGCCAACGTTTATTACTTAATACGTATTAAATTAAATGTTTTAAGACCTCCTTTCTGAAAGAAGAGATGGTAGAACCATATCTTCTATGAGAATTTCGACTAGCTAAGAGTAAATGTTCAAATTCATAATTCATTTATTACAAGTAGACATAATTTCAACCTTCCCCTTCGCCTTCTAACCCTTCTCGTTGTGGGAGGAGACCCGAGCCCTATATAGGTTGATATGATGATGATGAGGCCTAGTTCATGAGCCCTAGCCCTAGCCTAGGCATTCTTTATGCACCACCCACTTTCCACTTTTTTATCGGCTTCGCACGCTCAGGTTGCCTTTAAATATTACTTTTAGTGATAAGGCCGCCTTTGCACCCTAGCACTAAGTTCTATTACTGTTTTCTTGTGTTTTTTCTATTGTTTTGTCCTCTATTCCCTATTAAAACGTCCAGTTTGTCCGTTTGAAGCACAACTACAACTAGAAAGGTAGATTCTATCGAGGAACTCAAACTCAGCAGTTGCGCTATTCTAACATCGTTTTACAGTGATTTTTCTAACTTTTTGAGATGGGGAATTAGAGCATACACCCACCATTCAGTTTCCATGTGGCTTGTCGATTATTATCTCATGTTAGTGATAATAAGGGGGCCGACATAGATACACGGGTGTGGACAGTGGCCTGCACAGGGGTTTTTTTTTTTAAATAAAAAAATTCTACATAAGTTGTATGAAATTTTTAGGGAAGGCAGTGCATTCGCGCATAAATGAACTGCACGCTACTGGATGTGGACCACTTAAACTCCTGGTCTGCTTATAAAACAAAATAAACAAATCATAACCTAACAATTTTGTAGCCCAACGCGGCGTGAATGAACCCAAGACCTCGTTTTCTGTCGTATTAATTTGACTCAACACGCGTCGCGTGGCTTAGGTTGGGATAATGTTTTACCAATATGTTTCCGACCGAGTTAATTTCATTACAAAGTTAGCTTCAGTAGGTAGCGTAAATCGGTTGTTACTCGACACTTTTAGTGTTATAACTATATATAAATAGCGATAAGTGTCCTTGGTTATGTATATGTTTTCTTTATCTCGCCGTGTTATCTTGAAAAAGTATTCACGCTTAGCTTCATAGTGGTTCTCAAAGTTGCAAAGAAAATATGGTTACCCTATTCGATATTCTCAGGGCCAACGTACAGAATTTTTTTTCAAAAAACGCCAACCCGCTTTTGTGCAGCGTGGTGGGTGCTCTAAAACCGTCTTTTCTATGAGTAAGTAAGCTTGTGCCCAGCAATGGGAAGCTAATAAGCTGCGGATGATGATGATAATGAAACAACGACAGAACAAAGGATATTGTGAATAATAATAAAAAAAGATTTTTTTTATATCATTTAATATTGAGAATAAAAAAAAACGATTAAAAAAATCATTAAAAAAAATAAAAATATATAATAACAAAAAATCACTTAAATTAAAGAAAAAAAAAAACGGAAAATTTGTTTCAATGGGCCACCTACGCAGTTCTTTTTTGCATCATACAGGTATAGGTACTACTGATATTTTCATTTAAATTTGGTCTACAATTATTTATAATACCAATTGCACCAAAGTCAAAGTCAAAGTCAAAAATATCTTTATTCAAGTAGGCCCATAGGTGGAACTTTTGATGCGTATCTACATAAGAATAACAAGGTAGTGAGATGATGGCGATAACCACATTTGTAAACTTAAAACTAAAGCTACGAGGGTTCCAAACGCGTCCGTGTCTAAGAAGAACACTTCAAACTTAGCCAGGTGTATTTTTTTTGTTATCACCATCTCACAATGTAATTTAAAATTATTAGACCTTCTCAATGTGTGCAAACAAATAAATGGAATTAAATAAAATGAATATTTTATTTCACACAGCCTTTTATTTTTTTATAATACAATCTGTAATTATAGCAATCACTTATTTATACTAATGTAATAAATCAAAATAATAACTTTGTTTTTAATTTTTGAAATTATCTGTCGAAATTGAAACATATATGTTACAGTAATTATATAAAGTGTCTAAATAACCAAACTTTTGATAACTATAAATTCATATTTGCCAGATATTTTATAAAGTTAATTCGGATTTTACAAATACCCTAATAATTATTAATTAGTTAATAGAAGAAAAAGAAGAAATACTTAAATGCACGTACATATAACATACAGGAAAAGAAACATTAAGATGTATACAGTACACAATGTAGACATGCAAAGGCGGCCTTATTGCTGCAAGCAATCTCTTACAGGAAACCTTTGTAGAAAGGACTTACAAAAAGAGAACGGGATAGTGTCAAGAGTGTTGTAAAATATACATAAATACCAAAATGTGTGTAGATAAAATGTGTAGATACAAATACATAGATAATTTAAATAAATATACTTAATATATAGGTCAAAGTAAAAGTCAAGAATATCTTTATTCAAGTAAGCCCAAAGGTGGCACTTTTTATTACACGTGAATTACACTGCAGTGAGATGATGGCGATAACCATATTCGTAAACTTAAAACTAAAGCTACGAGGGTTCAAAACGCGTCCTGGTCTAAGAAGCCCACAACAAACTTAGCCGGATGTTTTTATTTTGTTATCTCCATTGTCATTTAAAACTATTAGAAGAACAACCCGGTTAGAGCAATAATTCACACCCAAGCTTTTTTATCGATTACGTAGTCCTTTATACTATACAAGGACTTTTCTATAAGCTAACGTTTAATACAAACTTTTGAACTTTTCAAAAGACGTCTCCAAGATGTCAATGGGTAGTTTATTGCAATATAAATGTAAAATATACATAATATATATACATAAATATATAACATACATAATATATAAAAGTAGATTTTAATACATAATTGACAAGCCACAATAAAGCAACAACTTCAAATGCCAACACTCAAAGAGACTAGAGAGATAGTAGTACTTCAGACGACTCTTAAATATAGGAAGCGAATTACTTCCACGGATTAATAGATAGTTTTCAAGAAAAAATTAAAATTATATTTGATTAATAACCTATGTTCATGACATTGAACCATGACATTGACCATGACATTGACGGGCGAATGGCGCAGTGGGCAGCGACCCTGCATTCTGAGTCCAACGCCGTGGGTTCGATTCCCACAACTGGAAAATGTTTGTGTGATGAATATGAATGTTTTTCTATGTCTGGGTATTCATATGTATATTATAGGTATTTATGTATATTATTCATAAGAATATTCATCAGTCATCTTAGTACCCATAACACAAGCTACGCTTACTTTGAGACTAGATGGCGATGTGTGTATTGTCATAGAATATTTATTTATTGAGTTGGTGTGTGGGACGACTGCATCATCGATACACTCCAGTCCTACAAGGACTCGAACGATGCAAAAATACCTCCCGGTGTCTTAGTCGTAATCAATCTTTTTTTTTATCGTGGTGACGGTTACAGAGTATTTGAAATCACGCTGTATACACCCAAGACATCGCCAGCAGAGTCCTAAGTTTCGTATTTAATTCTTTATATAATACTAACTGTCCCGGCGAACTTCGTACCGCGGATTTGATGAATGTTTTTTCTTTTGATGAATGTTATATTTTAATACTTAATAGTTAATACCTATCCTATTCCGGTCTAAGAGGAATCCAAAAAATCAAATATCATAAAAATTGGTCCAGCCGTTCTTAAGTTATAAATGGTGTAACTAACAGAACTTTCTTGTATATATAAAGATATGCTACATTCAACTTCCTAGTTACATCCAAAAAATAAATACAAACCACTCCACAACACAAGTAAGGAAAGTAATTAATTAAATATCCTCAATTATCTTTCGGACTAAAACCAAAGTTAATCGCTTTAAAAGAGCACGGGAATTTCAAGGGCCCAAATATAAGGACCCTTAAACTTAAACCGCTTTGTCTCAAGAGGCTCTTGGTGGCGACGCTGTAAGGAAGCGATTTGAGAAACGCTGACCAAGACAACTATCAACATAATTACTGAATATATATCTATGTGTATGATACTCGAAGACTATTTGATAAGTGTTAAAGCATCGATTTATGATTTTACAAGCTGAACCGCGCAACTTCGTCTTTATTTTTATTGCTAAAGTAGAGTACCTTAAAGGGAAGAGGGAATTATCTTGCACAATAAGCATATTATCTTGCACAACAATGACGACATTTATTATACCTTGATTCTGTTTATTTTTATTATCTATATGTTCATAAGTATTTATGGATGATTGAGTATATATTAGTTTATTATTTTACATTTATTTATTATATTTATCTTATTTGTGCAATTTTGTTTATGTATTTGTATTTAGCTATTTGAATGTACGTTTATAATAATTTTACACCACCTGTCCGCTCTCTCTCATCTTGTTCTAATCCAAAGGTTGCCTGGCAGAGATCGCTACTAAGCGATAAGGCCGCCTTTTGTATTCTACTTCTGTCTTTGTATTTCTATTGCTTTTTTATTTTCGTAACTTCATTGTGGTGTACAAATAAAGAGTTAAATAATAATAATAATAATTGATTGTCGTCCATCAGGCGCTGGCCATCTGTAATGAAAAAAAAACTTCATGCGCCAAATCGGTTATTACCGGTTAAAAATTAGGCTCTAGGTTTTTTAATATCTTAAAAAAAAAACTACAGCTTAATCCCCCTTGCCCCGTAATGGGCCGGAGATGGTTTATAATATTGATTATTATAATATAATCAGCAATATATGTATAAATCATGTAATATAATATGGTGTGACTTGTCTTATTTTTTCTTCATCATCATCATCACCGGCCCATTATAGAGAACGGGACTCCTCCCACAGTGACAAGAGGTTAAGGCCGTAGTCCACCACGCTGGCCTAGTGCGGATTGGTGGACTCCACACACCTTTTGAGAACATTATTAAAAAAAAAAAAAAAACGTTTCTTACAGCA
The DNA here is from genome assembly GCF_905163445.1 of Pararge aegeria. Lineage (NCBI taxonomy): Eukaryota > Metazoa > Arthropoda > Insecta > Lepidoptera > Nymphalidae > Pararge > Pararge aegeria. The sequence goes on from NC_053203.1 coordinate 5,958,290, forward strand.
AAATAATACATTGAAATTGGGGTCATTCTAGTAAGTTACTAGTATAACTACTAGCACTTGTGGCAGGCGGCCCCGCTCTTCCATAACATAATATACAAATTGAAATAAATAAGTAGATAAAAGTTATATAAATCAAAATTAAGTATAATTTAAAGTTATTAAGGTTAACCAAAGATAATTACAACATGTGTGTCTACTTGAGTATTATGGAGTACTTTCAGACACGCTGGTTGAAGCAAGTGATATTTTAATTGCCAAAAACGCACATAGCTTAAAAATGTTAGAGGTGCGTCCTACTCACTGGGCTTTTATTTTTTTGGCGTGGTGGTAAAGCTTTATTGCTACCTTCGACCCTTGGGCAGGTCGGAGGTTATGTGGGACTCCCCCCTCTCAATGGGTATACCCAAACTAAAAACCACCACGTCCCTCTTGTTGGCTTTGTTAGACGGGGAACCCGTTGTATACCACCAGGGGGTAAAAACCAATTTATTTATTCCTTAACTTATTTAAATTTACTCTGTCTCTGTATCTTGCACATCTTGTTTGAACAGCATCCTCATTTCGCCACGCACAGCGCAGCCAAGCCACCCGAAGACAGCCTTTTTACTTTACATTGCTGGTGTATGTCATACGGCTAAGGTTTCGATTTGCTTCATTGAAAAGGTTGAGAACCACTGTCCAAGACTAATCATATAGAGTGGCCGAATACTTCCAGACTGTTGTCTACATTAATCTTCTATTATAAAGCATACAGACCACGTTGAAATCTTGCCAAAATGGCAGCCAACTGAAGGCCAAGATAATGGAAGCAAATATATGAAATCCATACAGGGTGGAAACGATGGTGGCCGCAAGCTATTACTTTCTTAGTGTAAGAGATGTCCAAAAAAGGTCTAGCGAATAAAATTTCTTGTAAAAAACAGACAAGAATAATATGAGTAATAATTGATGGACCAAGCAAATCCACGCAGCAGTCCACCACTTTGGCCATTTACAGATTAGCCGACTTCACACGCCTTTGAAAACATTATGGTTTCGTCACGACGTTTTCCTCTTCTATCTTCTCAATATGCTTCTTAGATCACGCGAATCTCTCCGTGAAAAAAGAAATAGGTATACTTACATTAGTTTGTTACAATAAATAACAATTTAATCTTTGTAAAACACAATCTCACAAATCTTTATTAAAAAACGTAGATATAAGCAATCGACGCAGTAAAAACGGTCAGAAAACCTGAGGCTGAGTATATGCTTTTATAACATGATACCGAAGGTAATATTAGATTTACCATTACATAAGTTTAAAGAATGTATAAAAACACATTAAATACATCGAGGTTACTATACTATTGATGAATTTCTTAATGACAAGGTTGCCTGGAAGCAAGCCGCTCCGCTTTCATCTCACACAAGATGAAAGCAAGAGATGAGAAGAAATTATAAATAATGTTGGAAAAGAGCAACTGCTGAGTTTCTTTCCGGCTTCGTCTCGGTAAAATCTGCCTTCCGAACCAGTAGTAAAGTCACTACAAACAGACATATTTGACATTTCAAAAGTGCTTATATTAAGCCTACTTGAAATAAATGAATTTTGAATTATATATTTTACTCAGCAATAAATGGGTCCAACTAACTATCTAACTATCAGAACCAAATCCGTCCCATATACTGAGTTTGCTCCTCAAAAATACCCGTCAATTAGCTACTTTCAGGACTTGAATGGGTTGACGTTTCCACAAGCAAACGCTACCGCAGAGTAAAAATAATTTTTTCAGTTTTACGTGACCCGGCCTCGAATATTTACAGAGCAGCTTGTGTTACTCGGATGCACTAAATGCGGCCATGAAGAGGACACAGTGACGTCATCAATCGAGTTAAATGCCGAAGGACGTGTGTAGACAGCCGATAGAGTGGTGAGTTATTAGGTATGGCGTCAGTAATAGCGGTTACAAATTTACCTTCTTAGATATTTTTAGCATATCGCCTGGGAAAGGTACAGAGTAAAGGTACAGCAAAACACTTGTTGCGCTGAGTATACGTATATAACTTAGATGCTAAGATAATTGTGGACTTACCAATGCATTAGTTTAAATACAATCATCATCATCATCATCTCAACCCATTACCGACCCACTTCAGAGAGCACGGGTCTCTTCTTTCAATAAAAAAGGGGGCCGTAGTCAACCACACTGGCCCAGTGCACATTGGTGGACCCTACACACCTTTGAGAACATTGGAAAACTCTCAGGCATTCAGGTTTCCTCACGATGTTTTCCTTCACCGCTGGAACAAATGATATTTTAATTACTTAAACGAACATAACTTATAAAAGTAAGAGGTGCGAGCTGGGTTTCAAGCTCGGCCCCCCTAAAGTGAAGTCGAGCTACCGGGCTAACACAGCTAAACAGTTAAGTTTAAACAATGAGTTTAAACTCTTAGAATACATTACAATTGCGTAATTTCTGAATGACAAGGTTGCTTGCTTGCAGCTGCATGCCCCACAAGATAGAAAAATTAAAGTGTTAAATTTTGATGCTGAATAAAGCAATGAACATAGCAGCGATTCCTAACCAGCTTCTCCTAGGTAGAATCTGCCTACCATACCGTTGAAAGAGTCAATAAAATCAGATATTCTTAATATTTCAAAAAATAGCTTGCGTACGTGATACTAAAGTTTTTTATATTTAAATTTATAGGCGAATGAAACAGGCAGTCAAAAGAAACTTTCCATAATCTAAATCAACACCTTACTGAAAACTGTACGGCCTAAAGGAGGAAGTATTAAAAAAGTTATAGGTGGGCATATTTTTGCTTAGGTCAAATATTCCAGTTTAGAGAACATAAAGGTAAAGGAAATGCACCTGGTTTCGGAATGTACTAGAGAAGCAAACATATGTATTACCAAGCCTCCTACAAGGATTCTGGAGTAATATTCTCCAAAAAAACAGATAGTGCAGATTACCAACGACATCCAGACGGAATAATGGGATTAAAATACAATATTACCTTTTAAGCGAGGGCATTTCTTATTTTTACAAATCTATAGAAAAAAAATCTGAAAGATAGTGCTATTTATTTGGCAGAGAGAAACATAACTCACCACTTAATACAAAATTTGCCAGACTAAGCTTTCAAGGTTTCTAATTTAGCAAATGGAAATGGAAAGAATACTGTAACCGCTGTTACTCAAGCAGTCCAAAGTAATGCCCTACATACTGTACGTATGCGGGCGACCACAGGCTAGACGCGATGAATATGAATACGGCGCTATGAGCTGAAGAATTCACCAATACAGGCTCCAACGTAGGGTGCAATCTTGGAATGACGCAGGATTATAAAAAAGTTATACGCGTATCGCTCTTAAACACAAACATTGTTTAAATTAAGTAAGCGTCTTTATAGGTATTGTTGCTGCAACTACGAGAAGTTAACCTCATGTCAAGTGTTAATTTTTTTTTCTTTATGTTGGCATCACTTACGTCTAGGTATAATGGTTTTTCTCACTGCGTTAAAATAACAAGAACGGGCTTGAATTCAACGCGTTACCTACTACTGTTTACCAATATTAAAAGTTTGCTTCTGTTTTTGACGTGACAACGTCTTATAAATTGGTTTGCCGGGTGACACTTCAAGAAACTGCGTTACGCTCCGCTCACGTTATGCGCTCACAATGAGAGCGAGTGAGAGGCACGCGTCCCTTCCACTCGGGCATGGTTAGCCCGCCTAAGAGCGAGAGAGACAGACATAAAAAGTGAAAGGCACGCGTCCCTTTGTAGTAAACGCTGTTTCATTGTACGCAAATGTATTGCAAGTTATTGTATGTATATTTGTATATAAATACGTATGTATGTGTAAAGGTAAAAATAAAATTTTGTTAATATGAAATTCAGTGCGAGATTCTTTGTATAAATTAATGTTTTAAATATAATTCTTTGTATAAATAAATGTTTTAAATTGTTACTATTATTTCATCCTTCTTCCTACTATACGAATGAATATTCACATTAAAATTATTTTACCACTCAAAGTCGTTGTCACGTAAAACTTTCGCCCCAGTTGCAACCTACAAGCGGCGCGAAGTAGGCGTGTGTGATCGCTACGCGAGAACCGGTTATTACGAGCGCACCTTATCGCTTTTTCTGTGTTTTGTTTGTAATAGTTATGTTGGGTCGTATTGACAATGGCTGAAGGCTCACATTTGTACACGAATGTCCCAACTTTTATGAACCACAGCACGAAGAATGATATATTTGTTGATGAAATAACAATGGAGGACGAAACAAATGCGTATGAGGAAGATATGGATACCACGGAAATGCGGAGAAAACGAAATTGGGAGGCTGATAATGGCGAGGAGTGGACACAAGTTAATAGAACTGCGAAGAAAAAAGTTAGGATAACTGAAAATCCACAGGAAGATTTAATCCTTATTTGTGTTACGGGTAAGCAAGTTATACCAAAACAATTTGCCTTGGCGAAATTATTTCGGGAACATAATATTTTAGGTATTTTGAGAGTAAAATATTTGAATCACTATAAAATTCATCTAAGTTTTGATACAGAATCGAATGCTGAAATTTTTTTAGCATGTAAAGCATTTTCTGGATTGGAATGGAGATGCCAGAAGACCTGGGAAGTAGGTCTTTCATATGGCATAGTAAAGAATATTGAGAATGAACTTACCGAGGAAGAGATTTTTAAGAACATTAAGTGTGACATTGAAATAGTCTCAGTGAAACGTCTCAACCGTCGAGATGGGGATATTTGGGTGCCGAGCGATACTGTGAAGGTTGGGTTCAAGGGCCCCAGTTTACCGAGATATGTTTACCTACTAGATTTAAGAATTAAAGTTGAGAAATACATATTTCCCGTCACTCAATGTTCTCGATGTTGGCGATTTGGGCACTTAAATAAATTTTGCCCGTCTAACAAAATAGTATGCCCGAAATGTACCAAGAACCATGCTAATTGTGAGACAACTTCATATCTGTGTTCCAACTGCTCCGGTACTCATATGGCATTGGATAAAGATTGCAGTGTTTATAAAAAGGAAAAGAAGATACGAGAAATTATGTCAGAATTTAACTGCTCATACAGAAAAGCAATGAGTATGTTCGTCCCATCTTCTCCTCCCCCTTTAGAAAGCTATAAGGAATCACTTACAAAACAACGTGTATACGCTCCTGTAAATGAACCAGACGCATTCTCGTATTATGATGATAATATTCATCAAGAACAGGAACCTTGCAAGGCGAATGCAGAATCAAGTACAAAACAGAAAAAAAAGAAAAAGAAAAAGCGTGTTCTGATAGCTGAAAATGTACATGCAGATATAGAATGTTCATCAGACTCTGAAGGTATTGAAGAAAAAGAAGGCAAGGAAGGAGAAGAAGAGAATCGGAGACAGGAGTTTAAATCGTTAGTAGGGGAATTATTGAATAAGATAAAAAACATTATATTTAATAATAACCTTAATTTTACGTCTAAGTTTAGGCACATAGTTAAAACTTTTATAGAGTGGAGCACTTTAGTTGTTGTTAATTATTGTTCAGGTTTCCCTATAGTTAAGAGTATTTTTAAAAATATTTTTGGCAATGGATAATACACCAGCAATAAGTAAAACTGTGAAATTAAATATCTTTCAATGGAACTGTAGAAGTTTAAAACCAAAATTGAAGTGTTTCGAACAAGTTTTAATTAAAGAAAAAGTTCACATAGCTGTTTTAAGTGAAACATGGCTTGAACCAGATGACTTTATTAAAGTATGTGATTATAATATTTTCAGACTCGATAGGGATGACAGTTATGGTGGAGTTGCTATTTTAACACACAAATCAATTTGCGCGCACAGACAATCAGTAACAGGGGTGAATAGTGGAATGGAAGTTATTGGCATTAAAGTAACAAACTGCGAACACATTAATAATATATATTCGATCTATTGTCCAAGCGATGTAACAACGACTCAAAATGATTGGGAAGAGTTACTGTCGATAGCTGGAAGGAAAACATTATTATTAGGAGATTTTAACGGGCATCATGTTAGTTGGTCTAATAAAACTGATAACAGAGGCACCCAAATTTATAATTCCATGTTACAAAGTAATTTTGTCCTTTTAAACAATGGTAGTATTACGAGGCTACAATTGGTAGATAATGAATTAAGGGAATCGGCACCGGACCTATCTTTTGCTTCTTCTGATATTTGTTTGAGTTTTGATTGGTCAGTTACTAATGAGACACTAGGTAGTGATCATCTTATGATTAAACTGAGTACTGCTTTACATTTTGATATAAATATTATTAAAAATCGAAATTTCAAGAAAGCCGACTGGAATAGGTACACCTCTTATTTAGAAACAATATTTTCAAATTTTGATTTTACACATAATATTCAGGAGGATTATGACCATTTTTTATCTCTTATAAATGAAGCAGCCGACGCATTTATCCCAATTATCAAAATATGCACCAACCCGAAAAGCAAGTTTGTTCCCAAGTCTTATTGGACCCCTGAACTATCAAGGGCAGTAGCCATTCGTCGAATAGCTCTTAAAAATTTCCGGCGTAATCCAATACCACGTAATTTGGAACTCCTGAATGAAAAAATCAGACTAGCTCAAAGACTTCTGAGGAAGGCGCAAAATGAATCATGGCACCGATTCTGTTCGACATTAAATGAGGTTTGCTCAGCAACTGAAATGTGGTATCGGATGAAGTGGCTAAAAGGGTACAAATTACCTAGAACACATATAAATGAGGTTACTGCAAATAGTCTATTAAAAAGTCTATGCCCCGATTATGCTAATCGTGAACGACCATCATTTTATTCTTTTAATCAGACATTGGAAGTGTTAATTACATTACATGAGTTAGAATCTTGTATTAAATCTAAGGATACTTCACCAGGATATGATTCCATCTCATATTCTATGATTAAGCACTTACCTTTAACAGCCAAATTAGTATTACTAAATTTGTTTAATAGAATATTAGTATCGGGTATAGTGCCTAAGCAATGGCGGGATATATCAATTATTCCCATACCTAAACCTGGTCGTAGTACACAAAATAGTACAGATGTGCGCCCCATATCTTTGATATCATGCATTTGTAAAATTTTTCACTCTGCTATTACTAAAAGGATTGAATGGTATCTCGAGAAAAATTGCTGCTTTTCTTCAAATACTGTAGGGTTTCGTAAATCACAATCTTCCTTGGATAGTCTTAGTATTTTAGTATCTAGAATTCAAACAGGATTTTGTAAAAATTGTATAACATTAGGATGTTTTATGGACATAGACAATGCGTATAATAACATTGACATTTACAGCCTACTTAATGCTTTGGACAGCCTGGGAGTGGGTTCAATAATTTGTAACTATATTTGGAACTTTTTATCTGAAAGGTATCTGAAAATAAATGTGAATGATATAAGTATAACTCGCCAAACCGGTAAGGGTATAGCACAAGGAGATCCGATTTCCCCTTTGCTTTTTAATGTAGCCACTATAAATATTTGTAAAGTCATCAATAATGTTTATATATCACAATACGCAGATGATTTTGTGTTGTATACTACCAAAAACAGTATTGATGAAGCTGTAAATCAATTACAAAGTGCGGTTAATATATTCGTGAATTTAGTTAGCCAAATTGGATTAGATATATCTACGACTAAGAGCAAAGTATGTGTTTTTAAAAAAGGTCCTTGTAGGCAAGGAGTTAATGTAGTGGTAAATGAAAGAACATTAGAAGTAGTAAAAAACGTAAGATATTTGGGGCTATGGCTTGATAGGTCCCTCAGGTGGGGAAAACACGTGAATGAGACATGTGACAAAACAAGTAAATTCTTAAACATATTTAAAATTTTGACTGGATCAGGCTGGGGAATACACCCAAAACTTCTAAGACAAATTTACTTATCTATTATACGTAGCCGTATGGATTATGCTAGCTTTATTTTTGGTGACAGTAGTGATTCTCATCTTATAAAATTAGATAGGATGCAAAATCAAGCCTTACGTACAATAGGTGGATATATTAAATCAACTCCCACGCATGTTATGGAATCAGATTTGTGTTTGCAACCTTTAAAGATTCGCAGATATTACCTGGCTGGTAAATTTTGGCTCAAGTCAATGTCACTCAAAAACAGTACCATAATAAATTTACTAAATGAATTAATATCATCTAATAATCTAAGTTCATGGAAAAGAAAAAAGAAACCACTATTAACGGAAATACATGATAAGCTTAAAGATATTAAAATTCACCGAAGTGACCAAATTGAATTATTTGCACTAAAAACGTGGGTTAGCAGTGTTAATTTAAAGGAAGCTATTAAAGTAAATATCAGTAGTATTAATAAAGCCAAAAAACAGTATGATGAACGTTATTTAAAAAATGTGTGTGATAGGTATATTGATGAACATTACAATGGATTTTACCAAATATTTACAGACGGTGCTAAAGAGGAAAATTTCTCTGGTGCAGCCTTTTTAGATTATCAAACATTAAAATATTTAAAGTTCAAAATTGATGATAATGTTTGTATTATGTATGTAGAACTTTTAGCAATTCTGGAAGGTTTATCGTATATTTCGTCAATCGATAGGGATAAATTTGTTATATTTTCAGATTCCAGAAGTGCGCTCCAACATATAGCTCGATGTACATCTAATACTAGAAGTACACCCGTAGCTTATACAATTTTGAATATCATCCATGATTTAAATAAACAATCTAAAAAAGTAGTTTTACAATGGATTCCTTCACATGTTAATATAATGGGTAATACAATCGTTGACCGAATGGCAAGAGAAGCAACTTCTGAGGGAGTTGAGATATCGGTATTGCCGTTTTACACGGATTGCTTACATCTGGTCAAAAAAATGTGCTGCGAGTTATGGAAAGAGTGCTTTGACAAGAGATCAAAAGAAAAAGGTATCTGGTACAAGACCATACAAGCTGAGCCTTTGATGACTCCTTGGATTCGAGACACTTCAATTAATAGGAGGGACACTGTAGTTTTGTTACGACTTCGATCCGGACACATTCCATTTAATAAATTTGCCTATTTAATGGGTAAGGCTCCAACACCCAACTGCACAGAATGTGGTGTGGTGGAAGACGTGTTCCATATTTTGATGGAATGTGTTCGGAATGAGTCCATGAGACGTTCCATTTTTAATACAAATTGTATATACCAATCTATTGGCGGTATAAATATAGTTTTAGGAAACATATCATCCAAATTATCAAAAAACTTAATTGATTTATATAATGTAGCGGTAAGCTAAATATAATTAGTGGCTTTAACAGAGCGGCATAGTCGCATTGACGACAAAGCTCTTTAAATAAAGATTAAAAAAAAAAAAAAAAAAAACTTTCGCCCGTATACCGACTTTACAGGCAACCAATTTTTCTTTTTGAAATTACACGTGGCGTAAACGGTTTTTATTGCACAATGTTCTGGAAACCTGCGTTATTAATTTGTACCTAGTTATATAAGCCGCAGCGGAAGGTTAAAGAAAACCAAAATTGTCCAAGACTATTATTTTTAATATTATAATGCGGTTTTAAACTTACTTACAACTAAACGACACAATGTGCGGACCGATGTGAGGCTACCGCGCATAGAGCAGAAGTAGCCCATAGCTTTCTAGATGTAACTACCTGTATACAAACGTATTTATATGTATGTTTGTTTGTTTGTTGTACGGGATAACAGGTGGCCACCGTTTACAAACTATTGAAAAGTTAAGGAATCGCCTAGAATATGATGACAATTAAAGACTATTAAGCTGAATCTCCGGTAGGACTTGGACTTCACTTTCGGGGGGGCAAGTTCGAATCCCAGCACGCACCTCTAAATTTACTAAGTTATGTGCGTTTTAAGAAATTAAAATATCACTTGCCTCAACGGTGAAGGAAAAGATCGTGAGAAAACCATAGAGAGTTCTCCATAGTGTTCTCAAAAGTGTGAAGTCCGCCAGTCCGCACTGGACCAGCGTGATGGACTACGACCTTAACCCCTTCTTATTGTGGGAGGAGACCCGTGCCCTGTAGTGGACCGGTAATGGTTTGAAATGATGAATCTAAATATTATGCAAACGTGGTACGATAAATGAAAACAGAATGTGGGTAAAGTATCGATGACACAAAGTTAAATCAACATAAGGCAGGAATATCGAAAGGTATCATTTACGGAGTGCAGACAAGTAATTCAGTTTCGACGTAGATAATAAGGACGTCGCGCCGTCTCGCCTGATTTGAATCTAATTTGGCCCCATCCTGGGACGGTCGGCATATTGAGAGGTAGACGTTCAAATTATTGATATTTCTATGGCTTCCAGAGCAATAGGTATCGGGATTTGCTCAATTTATACCTCCTTTAGATAATAGCTGTTTATTTAACCTGGCTTCTGAAGAATTAGGGCTTCAGCTTTCGCAGATTTTTATAAGCGAAATATTTGTTATTTAGTTTATTACTAATAAAAATCAACCCTTGATCAATTCTATTTTGATGTTTTCGTACAACATTTTTGTATTTTTGAATTGTTTGTGTGTTTGTTTTGTATGTGTTGTGTGTATTAAGTTCATCTTGATTACGGAAAATACTGAACACATACTGATGGTTTTATTTATTTTTTAAGAAAGTAATTTGTGTATAAAAAAACGACTTTGTTATACATATAAAAAGCAAGAAATAAATATATTCTAAGTACAACATTTTTAAGTCGGTGCCAAGTAAAATGTTGAAAATTACTATGTATAGATCGAATACTACGTATTCCCTTTTATTTATATTGTAGCCAGGAAGGTACCAGTATTTTTCTACATTTTACTTTTTAACCGACCTAAAAATGTTTAATTTTTCCAGGACCCTTCAACAGATCTTAACCTGATGAAATTGGGACCATATGGGAAGAATAAAAGAAAACCGTTCAAAAAAAAATATTTCAAATAGATTTCTTTGTTTAAATTTATTTGTTCGTTTATCAACTTCACCTTTCTTCAACATATTCAAAGTACTAATGAGGTGGGAGGGGCTAGGATAGATAAGGTGGGGGTTAGAAAGGTAAAAAAGGCGACACATTTGGCGAATTTTTAACTTAACCGGTTCCAGAGCGAAACGTGCGTAGAGGGTACAATGCCGAAGATCTGTTTGGTGTGGAGTATAAGGATTGGAGAAATTATAAACATACACCATTCAGATTCTCCTGCTTTTCGCGGAGTACCTACAGCAAATTAATCTTAATTTTCATAACCGAATTAATAACCTTTTGTTAGTCCGTTAAAAAAAGGACTTGTGAGGGGTATTCCAAGCTAAATTATATTGCGGGAAACGAAGAAATAGAAATTCTGTACGGATAAATGCTCGTAATAAGTAATTCAGTTTCCATTTAGGTAATAAGTGCTGCGCGTCGTCTATCTAAATTGGATCTAATTCCGCCCGATCCCGGGACAGACGGCATATCGGCGGCTAGATGGTGAAATTATTGATATTTCTAAGGCAAAAGACTAGTAGAGGATCGGAAATAGGAGCAAGCTGCACCATTTGAACGTAAATAAAGTCTAAAGCAACAGTCTTAAACGCCTTTGAATTATTAACGTAACTTTTTTGCTGACTTAATAGTTTCGTCAATTACTTTGTTTATTTTAACTATAACTTTGTTTATAAGTACCCCTTTTTTAAGTGGTGATAGCGCATTGGGTACAAGCTCGACTTCACTTTCGGGGGGGCGACTTCGAATCCCAGCACGCACCTCTAACTTTTAATAGTTATGTGCGTTTTAAGGAATTAAAATATCACTTGCTTGAACGGTGAAGGAGAACATTGAGGTAACTTGCATGTCTGAGAGCTGTGTGTAATGTCGTAGTATATCTATTTATTTTTTATTTATTTATTGTGGGAGGACACCCGCAACCTGTACTGGGCTGATAGTGGGATGTTGTGATTATGCTGATGATATATATATTATATATATATATATATATATATATATATATATATAAATATATAAATATATAAAATATACATAATATAAAAAAAATACTGCCCTCTCATAGTTATGTGATCTTTAGGAGCTTTCGATTGGCATGTATGAATGAGTTCAACCAATTCCCTCATATGTCATTAGTAATAATAGCGTTGCAACTTCAAAAGGCCCTTTGTTAAGTCGTTCCAGCGAAATGGCTTTGGTAATTTTGACAGAGAAAAAAAAGAGATATTTTCGTAAAGACCTTTCTCTCCGTTCCTTTTCTCCGGGGCAATTTTGTTCCGGGAGATAGCGTTTTACCCACCGTGCAATTACGCGATCAATGGAGCCAAGTGAATCTGTGTTAAAGCACTTTTGGACGTTTAAGACACAGTGAATCTAAGACATGTTCAACAGTTATTCGTTTCACTAATATGAGACAATAATCTGGGAAACTCGCCGATTCGCGTTTAACCATCTTGGTGGGTATATGCTCTAAACTCTCTTTCATATCCATATAAAAGAAGGCCCGTGCCGAGCAATGTGATATTTAAAGGCTGAGAATGATGATTTTTTTTTGTTACTCGCCTACAGCCCTTGACTCCATTCTTACATGATGATAAGTCATTGATAAATAGACTAAGATGGCAATGGGCAGCCTGTTCGAGGCATGACAGATAAAATAAAAATAAAAAGTGTTTTGGTTTTTTTGTGCCACTACTAACCTGTTATGAGTAGGTAATATTAAACCTAGCTATACGCATCGTACCGGAACGCTAAATTGCTTGGCACACTTTATCTGTGGGGTGATAACTAGTTACAGCCGAAGCCTCCCATTAGACCAGAACAAAGAAAATTCTTAAATTATGAATTCCCAAATTGACCTTGCGTTTATAAGAAATGAATTGTTAAATTATAAATTCCCAAATTGACCTTGCGTTTATAAGAAATGAAGTTGTAAACTTTAATTTTATGATTGAATGAATGAAAGAAAATACTTTCATTGTACACATATTATAACACCAAAAACAAATAAAAAAATCAATTACAAGAGAAGGAAGGTACGATTTGGCGACCTTATAGCGATCTTTCCAGAATAATAAACCAAAGGAGTATTAAGAAAAAGCTGTAGATGTTACAATTGTTTCCGGTGGTTCAATTAATAAATATACTAAAACATATAAATACACCACTAACAATACATAAATAAATACATATATCTACGGAGATAGTCAAACATAAAAGGTAAAAATAAACAGTGATAAATCCTACCAATGCTCACTTAAATAGAGAAATAGTGATCAGTAACTTACAGGTAATGTCTAGTTAAGCTGTATCCTTTAAATTAAAATCCAAGATTTAATTTTAATTTAATTTTTTTCTAGCGGACCCAGCGCCATCTGTCGGGCTAATTTGTGAATCTAAACCATCCATGGTACCACCCAAACGCATACCGAATAATTCATTCAAATCGGTCCAGCCGTCTAGGAGGAGTTCAGTGACATACACACGCACACAAGAAATATATATATATATATATATATATATATATATATATATATATATATATATAAACTAGCTGACCCCAGCGCCATCTGTCGGGCTGATTTGTGAATCTAAACCATCCAGGGTGCCACCCAAACGCATACCAAAAAAATCATTCAAATCGGTCCAGCCGTCAAGGAGGAGTTCAGTCACATGTGTATACACACACAGGAAATATATATATATAAACTAGCTGACCCCAGCGCCATCTGTCGGGCTGATTTGTGAATCTAAACCATCCAGGGTGCCACCCAAACGCACACCGAAAAATTCATTCAAATCAGTCCAGCCGTCTAGGAGTTCAGTGACATACACACGCACACAAGAAATATATATATATAAATATATACGAAATCCATCGTCTTATTAGGATTCCTGCAATGCCTATTAGCAATTCTTTTGTCTTAATGCAGTTTATGTTTTTCGTCAACTTTAGGGATGCATGTTTCAGATGTGTGGCATTTTTTGTCTGAATACAATATAAAAATACCTCAGATCTAGACTTATGAGGATCAGGGCCTCATCCGAGCTCAGTTTGAATTTTACGTTGACACAATTATTATAAACATAATATTTTGTCTGTATTACCGTTAAAGCGATAGTTCCAACAAAACTATTATTAAATCTATGAAGTTCTAACGTTCTAAATAAATGAATGTTTATTCTTGACAGTAAATCGGACTTTAAAATTGTTTGCTTTGAATTTTTTGACTCACTTTTAGAATTATTTATTTATTCAAACATCTTTATTGCGTAGTACACGAAAAACTAAGAATACCTACTCATAAACCCTTTCAGGGAAATTCGACCCTATCACTAAAAGTGATCTCTTCCAGGTTACCTTAACATAAGGAAAGAATTATTAGTTCATAAGCGAAATAAGCATGCAGCGTTTACCTTTAAATGGTTTTGCATTGTACTCGTATGTAAGGAATATTATTTTTAATGTAAAATCGCTGGCAGACATAATAAATAAAAATAAAATCGGCTATCTAATAAAATAAGAAAGATTTAGCAGAATCTTCTCGGTAAAAATTAAAAGAGTAGGTTAAGTCGCCTTACTGCTAAATGATGAGACAAATATAATGATCGTAGCGCCAGTTACAAACCATTTAGTTTTTTATGGTAGGTAAAGATCTGAGGTCGTGTTACTAGCATGCCCTGCCAAGTTGCTCGCTTTACAGGCGATGGTTTTTCACTTGCTATCAAGTAGGTCATTCGCGTGATCCATTTATTTTATTATTTTAATAACTAGCTGTTGCCCACGACTTCGTCCTCTTTTGTTTTTGATTTCAAATCAGGTTTTAAAGTTGTGTATTCTTGGAAAAAAAAACCTGGTGTAGTTTTTAAATAAAACTTTTCCAATTAAGTTTTGTAGGTGTGCTTAAATTTTTAATCTCACGGTGACATTACATGTTTTTTCTAAACTAAAAGTAGCCTAAGTTACTCCTTATTACAACAACTGCCTGCCAATAAAAGTTTCCTCAAAATCGGTTTAGCCATTTCAGAGATTAGCGGGAACAAACATACAGACGGCCAGATCAAAATTGACAAAAAAAAATATTTTGATGTATGTACCGTATTATATTCATATACATGTAGTAAAAACGGTTATTTCAATATTACAAACAGACACTCCAATTTTAATATGATAAATCACTCGTTCAGGTACGCCTTATAATGTGAAGGCAATAAACATTTAAAAAGGACGGTTTCATATAGATTGGATACCGCAATTAATTTGCAATAAGAAACTTAATTAAATTCAATATGTGGCGCATATTATCGTAATTGTGTAAGCCTATTATTGCGCCCCGGCGTCGCGCGGAACCGATCGGTAATGGTGGTACACGAGCCGTGCAGTACAAGCTTTAGATAGATGGATGTGGCAGTTGCAATAAGTTAAAAATGTTTATGTAAGCGGGCAATAAAAGTTTTCCACCTATCTTATTGAAGCTTCTCGCGATTTCTATTTTTCTTTCTATTTTTATATAATTGATTGTAGACTTCAGCTTCTGTAAATCACACTTTCATAAAGGTAAATTATTTAGAAAGTCAATGCCATTGACAGAATTATATAGGTGGTCTTGAATTTTTGTACGCATTTCTCTGAAAAGTATGGAAAGTAAATAAAAGTTGGCAGAAAATTATGAGTTTTCTGACAAGTGAAATAAAAAATTGAACAACAATTATTGGGTTAATAGATTTTTCGCTTTGCAAATTTAAGAAATAAGTGTGTTCGAAATATAAATAATTGAAAACATACAAATAAATACACACCTCTTTTAAGACTACAAAAGAAACCATTTTATATTAGGTATATTCGACTTAAAGGAGCTATCTCACTTTAACTTTGCAGCTAATTCATATCGGTACCATGTGTATTTTACTTAAATATAAAAAGATAAGGCTGCTTCAACCCGTATATAATTTTATTTCAATCCAATTTACTAGCCATATTCGAAAATAATATATTTACTAACATTTTATGTAAAGTATTTTTGTTTTTAAAACCAATTTTTTTATAGCATCAATGATTCAGTGGCATTTATTTTATCAGTTTATTTATGCCTTATCCATGTAAATGAACTGTAGTTCCACGTCTATCGAATAGGAAGCGCTCCAGCCGCGGTGAGTCTCGATTCGTCACATGCACATTATTTATTACACAGAGTCGCGCAAAATGAAATATACCGATAATTTGCCTGGAAATTACTTGTATGCCCCTACCTTTACTATGCGTATCAAAGAAACGGTTCTTTATATCTATCTAGACGTCCACTAACAGATCCGGTAGGTAAACATTGTACTGGTGCATACACACATTTTCACAAGTTGGAGTGTTTTCGACCTATTTTGACCTATTTTGGTGTTTTCCAATTCTATTGCAGTCAATCAATTTTTAAAAGTATAGAATTAATCTCCATTAAATTATCTCGACAATAGTATGCAAAATATCTTGATTCCGTGAACTAACAAGGCTATAATAATAAAAATAGCCGCCGAAATGAGGCGAAAAAAATTTTTCGTGAAGCACTCTCTGATGCTTCGCATCATGAGTCGTGCAATTATCCTGTACACTTGGGAATTTGATGGTTGATTGGCGGAGTGGGCAGCGATCCTGCTTTCAGATTCAAAGACTGTGGGTCCGATTCCGGGAAATGTTTGTGTGACGAACATGAAGGTTTTTCAGTGTCTGGGTTGTTAGTTACCACCCTACCGACAAAAACGTGCCGCTTAGCGATGTCGCGTTGAAACCGATTAGGGCTAAGGGTTAATTATAAATCACATACTTCCTAACAGGTGAGCCCGCTACCATCTTAGACTGCATAATCACTTACCAGGTGAGATTGCAGTCAAGGGCTAACTTGTAGTGGAATAAAAAGAGGTCTTATTTCGAAAAAGAAGCTGCTGACTTCAAATCTGATGGATAGTGTTCAGGAAGCTTCGCGACATCATCTCGTCCAAAATTCCTCAGTGCCTGAAGACGACAATTTAAAACGACCGAACTACTCAGTGACTTCTAAATAATATAAAGAACTTTTTATTTTAACCCAAAATTTTATAAAACAGCTAAAAAAACTCACTTAAAATTTTCTTTACTGTTAACTTTAACATTTGGTTCTATTCCTTTTTTTTGGGATTTTTTTTCGCTGTAAACGAATAACATAGGTTATTATTAGTAGTATTAAGTTACTACAACCTAATTTAGGAGCACTTAAATAGAATTTGAAATAAATATCCGCACAGTGAATATAAAATCTAAAATCCCGATTTAGACAAGCTTATTTAACAGATTTCAATATTTGGAGCTTTATATGGTAATGAGATCCAATTTGGGCAAAACTAATTTGGTATGTGTCTCATGTCTCAAAGAGCATAGCTCGCGAATACCGAACTCCAAACTGGTACCCTAAGTCTCGACATAGGCTTGGACCTCACGATTTTTTTTTCTGCCCCCTAGCTGTGTATCCGTCTGAAGAGCGTGGTTGCCGGTGTCGTTATAGGCACATGCGGCTTAACACCTCAGGCGATGGACACAGGGTGGTAGTAAAAGTGGGAGGTCCCAAAATCATATATTTAAAAATATATTTTTTTTATTTTTTAATCATATATTTTTATAATTTCTCATCATTTTCTAGTCTGGTCTGGTGGGTAAGTGGCTTCGGCGGTGGCTAGTTACCATCTCACCTTACCGACAAGACGTGCCGCAAATCGATTCATCGTATGAGAACGGTGTGGGTTTTATATAACTGTCAAATTTGTAACAGGTTTTCCCGCTACCATCTTAGAGGTTCGATTCCTGGCGGGGGAAAATCAGATATTTAAAACTTCTCGTTATTTTCTACTCTGGTCAGGTGGGTAAGATGGTGGCTAGTTACCAAATTACCTTACCGACAAAACGTGCCGCTAAGTGATTCTTCGTTCCAGTACGATGCCGTGTAGAAGCCTAGATGGGTAGAAGGATGGTCATATAGGATTTAATATAACTGTCAAACCTCGAACAGGTTGCCCGCTATCATCTTAGAATGCATCATCACATACTATTTTAATAAAAAATAGATAAAACAACGTATTGACTGTGTTATTTATATACATGAGATTATATATATTATATTAACCTTGTATTATCGAATTGACAGTAGGAACTGCTTCGCTGAATTCAACAAGCGATCGCTGACATGTTATATAGATACGATGTAGATATCAGTAGGATTGCCGTACCTTCGTGGTACCACGCAGTGGTCTGCAGTTCATATAATATTCCTAAAAGAATGTCCGAAGTTTTAACACTCTGCTGATCCAAACGTAGTGTGGTCGGACCCTTATTCCGAATTTAAGTCCGAAAAAGTTGTCGTAATTAAAAAGAACTGCCAATGTATATTCAAGGCGTATCGTGGAACAAACAGACAAAGAATGTAACAGGTTTGGCAGCTCCCGCCGCGAGAGTTCCCTTACAATGAGTAAAGAAAGACATACAGACCGACCTATTTTTCTAAAACATTATGCCTATTTTTTTTAAATCACCTACATGAAGCCTAATGCTTCATGTAGGTGATTTAAAACACAGTATAGTCACAGTATTTCTTCTTATTAATCTTTTTACACAAAAAACAAAAACGATATTCCAAATTTAAATACAAAATAAATAATCGTAATTAAAAAGAACTTTCGATGTATATTCAAGGCGTATCGTGGAACAAACAGACAAAGAAAGAAACAGTTTTTCTACAATGAACCGAGAAAGGCTTACAGAACGACCTATTTTACTATTTATGCCTATTCTTGTAAGGGCAACGGTCAATATTTTGTGAAGCAATGTGGTATCAGTATCTTTTTATACTAATCAAACAAAGACAAAGCTGATGATTGTCAGGCATTGGGGTAATGACAATGGGAAGAGTCGGTTATGTTTCAAGCATCGTAGTATTGGCTAAGAGAAGTTTCGACTAAGTTTAGAGCATTGTAGTATTGACGATGAGAAGACTTGACTGTGATTCAGACATTGTAGTATTGGCGAATAGAAGACTCGACTAAGTTTTGGGCATTGGAGTAATCGTTATTACTATATATACTCATTATTGCTCGAGACGGCTGACCGTTCGGACGTCTGAAAGTGATTGGAATAAAAAGAGAAAGCTGACAGGTTGTGGTTGTAATATATGTGTATATATATATGTGTAATAATAAACGCGGATAAACTTCTCCTATTCCATGTTCCATGTGTAATTACACCGGCAACCACGCCATTCTGACTGAAACACAGCATTACAACAATCCTGCTTAGCAGCAGAAATAAGTGCGGTGGTAGTTTAGCAAAAGGAACCTTGTCAAAGCAAGTTTAAATGCGTAACAGGTAGGATTATAATGAAGGAGAATACAAATAAACCTAATTTACTTCGAATAGGCTCAGAAAAGAAAATATATATAATTAGCGATCAGAATAATGTATAGGATTTATCTACGGCAATCTTCTTGTTAATAAATCCGATTCATGTAACACAATACCATAAGAAAGATAGAATTAAGATCTTTGACATTTCTTTCATCACACTTGCTCGTAGCATGGTCTTTATTACATCGTCATAAGGCTCATAATCTAATATATCAGACACGCGTGTTTACCTACTTGTACTTTATTTATGATAAGTTTAGTTTGTACCTGACTACAAGATAAATGTATGAAGATGGACCAGTTTTAATTTAGCCGGGTAATACAGTTTTTATTTTTAAGCAACAAATAGGTTTTGTACACAAAACTTTTACCTTTTCAATTAATATGATAAATTAACGCTTAATTTTATTAAATTATTCAATTCAATAACAACTAGTTATGTTTTAATACGAAAATATACCCTTTCTTATACTTTTAATATAGGCTGTATTCAGCAAACGATGCTTGCTGTATATCTGTAATTAATATTTTCGCTTTTTGATATATTATTAATAATTTGAAATTTCCAATGCGCCTAATACCAATTTTTTTATTAGTTTAAATAATAAAAAGAGATTTAAAAATATCATGAGTGTTAAAAATAGTGATTTTCCTCAACATTTGTCTATTTATATTCACTTCTAAAAGCAATAAAGAATAAAAAAAGTGACATTTTAAGTTGGAGGTCCACTCTCTGTGCGTAAACTGACAGTAATACCCACCTCAACGCTTCGCTTATGAGGAGTGCAATATAAGCATACTCGATGCATAATCTACTTATACATAATCAACCTGTTACCATGTCTCGGAATGCGAAGGACTTAGACCCTTAGACAATAGTACAACAAACTGGCAAAGTGTGGATTGGTAAACTTCACATACCTTTGAAAACATTATAAAGAACTCTCAGGCCGGTTTTCTTGTTTAACTTTTTATTTCAGGTCGGGAACCCATATACAAAATTGTGAGATTAACATAAAATAAATATAAAAGACACTCATATTTAAAAAATATATAATAAAAAAAAAACGAAAAAAAAATTAAAATCTAAAATTAAAATTAGAATAAATTAAATATTAGTTAAAGCAAGTGATAAAAAACTAGAGATGGAGATGGAGGTATCCAAAGTGTTTGTTAGCACACTTGGAGGAAATACTATATGAAAATTTTATATTAAACATAAACTTTGATATAATTTTATTTTAAATAAATACATAACGGAATCGACAGGATTTGAACCTGCGGCTCTCTGACTACGGCTTTCCTACCGCCGATTCCGAAATTTGTATAGGTATGACCTTTTATATCAGTTCTATGGCGATTTTAGCGCAATCTAGTAGGAAACAATGAATGAGACACTTTTAAAACAAGAGATGACACATTTTTATAATTTTATTAGTGTGTTTACCTACACTTGGAGGAAAATAATATCAATTTTATATATTTATGTAAATGTATTTCAAACTAACGTCCGGAAAGGAGGCCGAAGTCAACTTTTCCTTGGGCTATCACCGCCACGCTAATTTTTTATACGACTGCCAACAAAAGATCATTGTCAGGTTATGTCTGAAAGAATGTGTATTTGTGTGATTATTTCACCATAACATTTGAAATACTTGAATTAAGAACATCGTTACAACTTAATTGACACAGTATTCAATATTTTTGAAAATATTTCAATATGGCGGCAGTAGGACGACATTTTCAGTTTGTTTTTATCACGTACTTGTTTTTGCTTATTTTCGCCACGCGTAGCTTTGTCCCTGTCATTTTAACAAATATGAGTATAGCCTGAGTTTTTACAAAGTGTATACCAACACGCGCGTTTTCCAATGCAACACTGTTAATAAATTCAAAGCATTCGATGGACACCTTTCGGAGTTACTTACATAAAAAACAGGCACTGTCCGCGGTTTTGCTTTCGGTTTGTAAGTACGGAATTTTGGCCCAAAAAAATATATGTATTTGCGTGGTTTTTTTGACTCTTTAATTTAGATAGATAATTCATGAATAGTCTATAAAAGTCCTCTGCTGGACTAAAGGACTCTCCCACAGGGAAGGTTGGCTCATAATCACCACCAGAGCAGATGGCTCGGTGACCGCAGTAGATGCTACTAGTAGCACAGGACACTGCTGCCCGGCTTTCCTCGCCTCGTACGACATCCGCGAGAAGAGGGTTGGTGACAAATTTCTAACTGTGAGCCTTAAAAGAAGACTCAGAGTAACTTTGCGGGCAATGGAGAGAGCGATACTTGGATAATCTCTGCGTGATTAAATCAGAAATGAGGAGATCGTAGCGGAAACCGAGTTGTCTGTATTTCTAGTTAGCTGGATATCCGCAAGTTGCGAAGGTGAAGTGGCAATGCGCGGGGCACATAGTTCGGAGTACGGAAGGACGTTTAAGTCCAAAGGGGTTTGAATGGCGACCCCCTATCGGTAAACACAAGCGTTGGCCGACTCGCAACGAGGTAGACAGACGATCTCAAGCGAGTCGCAAGGAGCCACTGGACTCAAGCCGCCAAAAGCTGTTGGTTTTGGAACTTGCTACAAAGATAGGTCTATATCCACCATCCACGTTGGACATCTATGTCACAACATGGACGTCTATCGGTTGATAATATTTTTACCTGTGGGTTGTCAATTTTTATCCGACCTCTCAATACGAACGCTATACACCTCTAGAATTTTTACCCAAAACGTCTTTGTGCCCCAAAAATGTTTGAAGATACCGCTCTGCCTGATTTTTTTCGCTTCGCGATAAGTATTCAGATCGCGTGCGACGCTGCCAATAAATAAAATTAAATAAAAAAAATAATTAGTTCTTTTAAACTCTCCGTTATGTTGCCACAACACGATACAGTGTTGTGTTGTGGTGTTAAATTGCACTTTTCTTTTAATTTTATGGCCCGTTGACATGTCAGCGAAGAGATTTAATTAAAGAAACAAAGCGGATGTGGCATACCTTATTTTATTTGTTTATATTTACGAAGTAACTGTGTGTGTGAGTGTGTGTTTGTTTGCTTGTTTGCTATGTATGTTTGGCTTAACCACTGCTCCGATCTGCGACGCTGTTAAGCACTTATACAACGTTTATGTGAAAACCGAAATAATACTTTACAGACTTTAGAGGTAGCAGGTCTCTGGGACTTATCTGTAAATCGAAAACATAATCGTTTTTGAGTAAACCACTGCCATAGTTATTACTGTAAGTTTTTACTGAAGCAGGCCACTCCGCTCTCATCTCTCACAAAACAGAAAAATTCTAAAGATTGTTAAACTATAAAATGATGTTAGAAAGGAGCAATCTGTTGAGTTTCTTGCCGGCTCTTCTCAGTGGAATCTGCCTTCCGAACTGGTGGTAGAGTCACTACAAACAAACTGACTTGACGTCAAATAGGCCTACTTGAAATAAATGAATTTGAATTTGGACAAATCAGATACACCCCAAAATCACATGGAAAATAAAAATGTGACTCACTGTGTCAATTTGTTAGGTACCTACGCGTCGCGTAGCGTTGGTACTATGCGCATGTCACTCTTATATCTTCAATAGGGTTGTCATCCGTAAACACTTAGAATGTCTTGAATTCATTTTTATGGAAAAATAAATAATATGTTTCTTTTTATTTAATATTTTTTTAATTTTTTATTATTCCTTATGAAATTTACTTATGTATCCTTCAATATTATTTCGTAATTCTGTTACAAGTTGTATAGATTGCATCCTAGAGATGTACGTTGGATACTTTTGTTCCACAAAAACTAACAGTTACTGTGAAATGCAAATAAGAACTAAAAAGCGGTATAGTACTATATGTAGTATAGAATTCAATATTTCTGTAATCTGAAGAGGCTTCTTAATTATTTAATGTTTCGCAAAGGCATGAACGAAATACCTCCTATTTTATGAGAGGAGATTTAGAATTTAAAAACTTCACCGATTTGCCGATTCAAGGTTTATAAAATATTATTTTTAACTTCGCGATAAATGAAATGGTAAGTATTTGAAATATAGTCCGATCTACAACAGCATATATTAAATGGAAATGAAAATTTAAAAAAACACAACGCATCTCTATCGGCTAAAGAAGGTAAGACTGAGTTTCTTGCCGGCTCTTCTCGGTAGAATCTGCTTTCTTAACCGGTGGTAGAGTCACTACAAACATACATACTTGACGTTTCAAAAATGCTTATAAAGTAGGCCTACTTCAAATAAATGAATTTGAATTTGAATAAGTATGCTGGGCCGACCCAATATAACGTGGGATGGAGCAAGAAAACGGAGAGCAATAATAATTAACCATTTAATTAATTTAGTTAAATTTGACTCACGTATCGAACCTTACTGGTGGACAAACGAGGCAGGTTCTAAGAGAAGCTTGTGTCTTTTGCCGTTTCGTCCTCTCTGTCACTACTTTTTAATATCTTGGGGTGCAAGCCCTTTCGATGTTAAGTCCAAGCTTCGATTTATTGGTGGAGCATGCTGAGAGACTGTTAATTACCAATGAAAGACACTAATTAAATATTGAATCTCCTGAGACTGACTTACAAGTTATTTTGTGCAAATTTTCTCTTTAAAGAAATATATAAATTAAACATAAAAAAACCCGACTTTATATATATAGTGTATATCATTCAACTAGTCAAGCCCTTTTATTTGATACCCACGTTGGAGGAATTTTGTAGTGGCCACCACACATCGTACCCCAACGCTATCTGATGGGAGATACGTAGGTGAATCCAGGCCGCTAGACCAGATAAAATTTACAAATAATAAATTCCAAAATTGTCGCTGCTGGGGATCGAAACCGGGAGTTCTACTCATAAACTCTTCACAACGCTAACCATTGCGCCTGAGAGATTACCAAATCGATAAAAAAAAGTCACGACCCCTTAAACGTTTTCATTTACTACTGTCTGATAAAGATAGCTACAAACGAAACTTTATAAGAAAAGATAGGTACTGCTTTGACATATAAAGTTTTTTATGAATCGAATACTTATCAGCTATATGTTTCTTTAAGTTATTTCTTATCAATCGAATACTTTTAAAAATCAAAAAAAAGCTACTAGTCTTAAAAATGTCGTATATTTTTTTCAAGTGTAAATCTACCACTATTTGATACACAAAATGTTTCAATAAACCGCCTTTTTAACGATTTTGAACGCTGACCGCTTAGCATTTAGAAGTTTAAAAGCATTGTCAAGAAATTTGGCCTCGATCGTTTACTAGAAGATCCTTGTGACCACGAAGTTGTGGGTTCTCAGGTCGGAACAAATATTGTTAAGTGTTTCACGTCAATCATTTCTGAATAGTTTCTCAGCCCAGGGTTAGGAAATGGTCTCTGTTTGGTAATAATATGAATCACAATTTTAACATGGCAATCCAAATATATGCTAAAACTAAACTCTTCTATTAAAAATGACTAATTGGAAACTTTCTCTTTCCCTCTTATTAAAAATCCTTCCTACCCGTCCTTTGGAGTTCGCAAATTTATCAACAAAAATTCGACCTCCGACAATCGTCGCACGCGCACATTTTCGGCCGTTGTTACAAAAACTATATAAATTAATATCGTTTCGCATAACGCCTTATTGAGTACTGTGGTGGTGAATTTATTATGTGTATAACACATTAGTCATACAACATAAGATGGACAACATATTAGTCTTTATAAACAAAAAGTGGATATAAACAGTCGACTTACAAGAAATTGTCATAAATTAGTGACATCTGCATATCGTCTGCGAAAGGTGCAGAAGTCATTTGTGGGATTGAGTATACGCTTTTATAATATGATTCCTTAGGTAATTTTGGACCTACCAATCCATAAGTTTAAAGAATGTGTTAAAACACATTTATTACAGCGAGGTTATTATACAATTGATGAGTTTCTTAATGACAAGGTTGCTTGGAAGCATCCGGCTCCGCTTTCATCTCTCACAAGATAGAAAAATGAATGTTAAAATATAAAATGTAAATTTTTGATGTTGGAAAAGAGCAACTGCTGAGTTTCTTGCCGGCTTCTTCTCGGTAGAATCTGCCTTCCGAACCGGTGGTAGAGTCACTACACACGGACAGACTTGACGTTTCAAAAGTGCTTGTATTAGGCCTACTTGAAATAAATGAATTTTGAATTTTGAATTTTGAATTTTGTATCTAAGTTAAAATAAGTGACACGCTGGATTCGCGAAAAGGTACCGTAAGTTGATTCCTTTTAATCCAGAATTGTCCTTCACGTGTTTTCCTAATCTTTAAACATCTTTCTTTCTCTCCTATCAATACAGTCCACTTTCTTTAAAATATGGCAGTTCTCAACACGCTTTATTCCCACCACTGTTATTATGAATAAAATCGCTCGACGAGGTAGTAAATCGCTAAAATTCCTGCTAATTGGAGAAGCGTGCAGGATAATAATGAAGCCGAAATATATTTGTGACCTTTCAAAGTATAATCCGTTACGCCGTGTGGTGACTAGATCAGAATACAGTTGTCACCTCCCCTCTTTCGTAGAATCGTACGAGGCTACTGAGAGAATGCAGTGGAAAAGGGGCAGCAACGTCTCCTGTGCTCCTAGTACTACCATCTACTGCGATCAGCAACCTGTCTGCCCAGCGTAGTGAATACGAGCAAACCCTTCTCATTTGGAGAAGCCATTAGTCGAGCAGTGGACTGTGATAGACTGTTGATGATAAACGTTAAATCTACTGAACTACTATTGATTTTTTTAATTGTGCAAGCTTTCTATCTGGATACAGGCTTAGGTTAATATGAGCGACATAAATAAATATACTACGACAATACACTCATCGCCATCTAGCCCTAAAGTAAGCGTAGCTTGTGTTATGGGTACTAACATAGCTGATGAATATTTTTTTTTATGAATAAAATAATACACAGATAAACACCCAGACACTGAAAAATATTAATGTTAATCACACAAACATTTTCCAGTTGTGGGAATCGAACCCACGACCTTCGACTCAGTAAAAAGGGTCTCTGCCCAGTGCGCCACTCGGCCATCAAATCCCCTTTCCCCTTTCCTTTTTAAAAAATCCCTCAGTGCCTGAAGATCAAAGTCTTCGAACAGTGCGTGTTGCAAGTGATTACCTACAGTTCCGAAACATGGTCGCTACCTATGGGTCTAATAAGAAGGCTCAGAGTCACAGCGGGCGATGTAGAGAGCTATGATTAAAGTGTCTTTACGTGATCAAATCAGAGATGAGGAGATCCGTAGAAGACCCAGAGTTACCGACATAGTTAAAGTGGGAACATGTGGGGCATATTGCTCGGAAAAAGGATGGACGTTGGGGCCACAAGATGCTGGAATTGCAGCCCCGCAGTGGTAAGGTTAAGCGCGTCGCATATAACCGCTGGGCGCTGGACCCAAGCGGCACAAAACCGTGGACTCCCTTCAAACACTCTCCAAAAGACCTATATCCAGCAGTGAACGTCTATCGGTTGATGTATGATGATGATGACGATGCCCTTTAGAAGGGGGAGTCCCACATAACCTCCGTCTTGTTCAAGGGTAGGAGGTAGCAATATAGCTTTTCCACCAAGCTAAAAAAGAAGGATTAGGTTACCGTTGGAATATTTCTTAATCTCAGGGGAAATCAACAATTGTACGTGGATAAAGCCGTACCGATAACTACTCATAAATAATATGATATCCAACTAGCATTTGATAAACATTAATAGTAAGCTTATAGAAAATCCTATTATAACATTTAAAAGGATTACATATACCGTATACGATTGAAAAGCATGCGTATAAATAGCAATACAAAATAGCTTGTTACCGTTAGGAGAGGGCCAATTATGCTTATTTCAGAGTACATAAAAAAAATCTAAGATAAACTCAAATGAGATATCTAAAAGTAGTTTTTTATAGTGTTATTTGACGACCCCGACGAGGAAGGCAGACGTCATCAAACGAAAGAACGGCTGGGGGATGCGGGAAACAAGCGGCCCAGGACTGTGGACTTTGGAACTCCCTACAAAAGACCTATGTCCAGCCAAGTCAACGTCAATCGGTTGAAGTGATTGATGATGAATTGACGGACCAAGCCACCTGTATCTAAGTGGAAAAACATCGCCTATAAACCGTGCATCACTTCGCAGGTACCACCTGGTGTACGAATGTGCACCACATTTGCACGCTTCATAAGCGAAGCGTTGAGGTGGGTATTACTGTCACTTTACGCACACCGAGTGATTCTCCAACTTAAAATGACACTTTTTTTATACTTTATTGATTTTATAAGTGAATATAAATAGACAAATATTGAGAAAAAACACAATTTTTAACACTCTTGATATTTTTAAATATCTTTTTATTATTTAAACTAATTAAAAAATTTGTTTAAAAAAGTTCTGTCTTCGACGTCGTGTGTCTGTATGTGCGGTACCCGTATCTTGTGGTCACGATAACGAGCGAAATGCTTCACTTATCGAGTTGGTTTTTTTTTATAGGCTTCAGTATTTTGAGGCATAGAAGCGTATTACTTTTCACGTTATATTTAGATGTAGTTTAATTATTATTTACAAATAATCTCAATTTCTTGGTAGCAATGTTCACTTAAATCTGCGAGCTAATAACGACAGTTTGTTACACGTTCCTGCTAGTCGTTCATTGGCGTATGGCAATTCTTTTACGGTAAAGGTGGTTAATTTATGGAATGAGCTGCCAAGGGATATAAGACAGTCCAAATCATTAAACATCTTTAAATCACGGCTAAAAGACTATTTCCTGTCTAGTATGTAGCAAAATATCTATGTATTTTATGTGTATGTTTAAATAGTAATATGTATTTAAGTTTATATATTGATATATATATATATATTGATATTTATATACAAATATAAAAATATATATGTTTTACTATATATATGTAGTATTAGTATGTAATATTTATAATTAGCACAATTTAATTATTGCACTATCCCGTTTTCTCTAATATGTTTCTTCAACCAAAGGTTGTCTGGAGGAGATCGCTTCAAGCGATAAGACCGCCTTTGTGTATATGTATAGTTTTTATTTTTTATTTTTTTGTTAACCTGATTTTATATTTGTATGTGCAATAAAGACTTTTTCTTCTTCTTCTTCTTCTCAATTTTATTGTTATGAATGAGCTTATGAGGCGTGCATTTTTGGATATTCCAAATATTTTGTTTTAGTCCACTACACGCTAACCCTTAACTGCAATCTCACCTGATGGTAAATGATGCAGACTAAGATGGTAGCAGACTAACCTTTTAGGAAGTATGGTGGTACCCCACAAATGCACCACATATCGGTTTCTAGCGACATGCCTTAACCATCAACCTAAACAGTAGGATAAGCCTCACGTGCCTGCAATTACACCGGAAACCACGCCTTTCAGACCGGAACACAGCAATATTGATTGGCTGCAGAAATAAGGTTATACTAATACTTCTCCGGACGAGGTCTGGCTCAAAATGCTCTTCTACTACTACTTAAAAGAGATTCATAAACGCTTGACCAAAACGGCACAAAACCTTGGAAATGGAACTCCCTATTAAAGACGATGATGATGACGATATTATCCCCTTTAGAGTGGGGAGTCTCTCATAACTCCCGTCCGGCCCACAGGTTAGAGGTAGCAATAAACCTTTTCCACCAAGCTAAAAAAGAAGGGTTAGGTTAGATTAGGTATTGTGTGCTATACATTGCTTTCAAGTATAGCACACAATACTTAACACATTATAGAGTAGATAGACGTATGAACATGAAGCTCCGCCAAGGCATTGCAATATGGTTGAAATTATTTATAACCGTTTTTCTTTTTTAGTAGAATTTCATTTCACCTTAATACTTTGTACATCACGATGCCTTTGTAAAGTACAATACGTACTGCTCATCTTACTCCGGAAAAACGTAGCTCTCTTTAGGCCACATCGACCGTTCTACGTTTATAGACAAACTGAAGTGCGCTGTCAGTTTTGCTTTGTTACTAACGTCTAGATTATTCTTTAGATTTCAAAAATATTGTTTTATCGATAAATATTACCGGACTAACAGAAATCTCACTCACGTTACTCGGATTATTTCTTAGCGATGGACGAGACAATGGGTTGACATAATTTTCTATACTAGACGTATACTAGGCCCCAGAGGGTTTGTTAGCTTTAGTTTTAATTAAACGAATGTAATTTTAAGCAATATCTCAACGTCATAGAAAAATGTGTAATAGAAAAACGTATCAAAAGTTATTCCATAAACAACTCGAATTAAGGAAATAATGAGTATGAGTTCAAACGAAAATAACAAATCAAAAGAACATTTGTTAATAAAACTAAATATAGGAACAGCATTGTAATAGAGTTCAAATGTAACGAACAAGCTTAATAAGTTAATTCATAATTCACGTGACATGCTCACTGAAACTTATACTGAAGGGCTGATAAGTAGCCTGCCTGTTTAGAAATTGCCACGTATGTGAAAAAGTACATCTATATAAAAGAGAAAGTGTGTGGGTATGTTCCGCATAGGCTCCGAAACGGCTGGACCGATTTCAATGAAACTTTCAGGAAATTTCCGGATTGACCTGGCGAGTAATCCTGTAAAGTTTGGTGACGATCGGAGCACTCCTATTTTTGAACTGTATACAGCTTTTATTTAATATGATGATATTCTTTTGTTGGGTGTACATGGGTGTAGATAATGATCTTCACCCGCTCGAGAAGAGAATAGAAGAGAATGAATACGGAGAGAAATGATTTAATATATTATGAGACTTAAATAAAAAAAATAATGATGTAAGTTTATTATTTAAATAAAGTAAAGCAAAATCTAGCCCTATCTAGGGCTAATCTAGGGCTGGGTACGCTAGTACCTAATAAAATGTGAAAATCAAATTTTCTTAAAATACGTTGTGCCTTTATAAGGTATTAAATAATAAATAAATGAATATACGACAAAACACACATCGCCATCTAGCCCCAAAAAAGTGTAGCTTGTGTTATTGGTGCTAAGATGATAATGATAATGACCGATGAATATTTTACTGAATACATAAATACTATAAAATACTTGTAAACATTTGTAAATCGCTGAGCTTATCTGTAGCTTAATCTTTGGAAGGAACTACCCTTTGAAACACAGGTTTTCCTACCGCAGAGGGTAGGGCATTAAAATCTCTGTACGCAAAAATTCTCAAGCCTGAATAAATGATTATTACGATTATTATATTATACTTGTATTATACGTATAAACACCCAGACACTGAAAAACATTCATGTACATCACACAACATTTTTCCAGTTGTGGGAATCGAATCCACGGCCTTGGACTAAGAAATCCGGCTCGCTGCCCACTGCGCCAATCGGCCGTCGAAGTATAAAGGTAATAGCTAAATAGATTCCTGTTAATGGTATTACACAACTGTACTCTTTTCACTTTTGTGACTTTGGTATGAAGTAAACTCCAAAACTCGATTCAATAAAGCCAATTTTCATATCCAATTCATTGTGAGCTTTCATGATTATCAGAGGAAGAACTTCATTAGGTATAGTACAAAATGGTTAATTTAATGAAGTTCTTGAATGAAAGCGAGAGTTGAGGGAAGGAACAAAAGTACCCTTAAAAATGGTCGAATACAGACTTATTACCAGTGGCTAGCAGTGTTCAAGGTTTCCGTCAGGGCATCTGTCCTTGACAAAGTTTTGGCGACCTACCTCAAAATATGAGGGTTTTAGACGTGGCGGTCCGGTTGACATCAACCGTAAACCCCAAGGATACCAACTGGTTTGTTCCGATACCGACGCATACAGCGTGCACAGTCTTCCAAGTAGACATAAATCAGGCAAATAATAATATAAAATTAAAACCTTCTTGTACATGAGTTGTAGATAACCTTTAGGGTAGTATGCAGAGTAGTATGGGCTTTTATAACATGATACCGAAGGTAATATTAGATCTACCTTTACCTAAGTTTAAACAATATATTAAAACACATTTAATAAATCGTGGTTACTACACGATTGATGAATTCCTAGACGACAAGGCTGCTTGGAAGCAGGCCACTCCGCTCTCATCTCTCACAAAACAGAAAAAATTTAAAGATTGTTAAATTTTAAAATGATGTTGGAAAAGAGCAATCTGCTGAGTTTCTTGCCGGCTCTTCTCAGTCACTACAAACAGACTTGACGTTTCATAAGTGCTTATTAATTAGGCCTACTTGAAATAAATGAATTTTGAATTTTGAATTTTTTGATTTTATGCAGTGCTTTTACGTATAAATTAAGTGCACGACACTACGAGCACCTCAAGGAATTTGATAAATAAATGTTTGTAAATATGGAAAAAGACTCTTATATGCCTATTTGAGTTAGTACTGTTATGATTTGACTAGGACTAGACAGAGCAGTGGTTGGTGGTTTCTATATATTCAGACTACACGCGTTTTTGGAATAGTTAACAAATTGCTACACTTTGAATCGGATAACTTAAATGTATAACATGAATTCGGGACATTCGATCATTCGAGGCGCTGCCTTTAAAAATAATATAAAAGGGTTTAGGGTACTGGCGCGAATATAAGTGTTTAAATTTAAATTACAAAAAAAATAAACTTATTCATGCGAGTTAGATAAAACCTCACGCCTATTAAACATTGAAAAAACTTTTGACCTTACACGTTTCACATTGAGTTCACACCAATAAGCCTAGAATTTTCAGGTTCAATTAAATTTAACATACATTTTATTTTTGAAGTGAAAATTTTTAGTCGGTGTTTGTCGAGTTAAAAGGATAATTGTGGTGGAGAAAACAATTAGAGACAAAACACGGACATATATAAGTACCTACCTTTTTAAGGTCATTGCATAAGGTCAAGGTTCATTAAAATCTTCATGTCTACCAATGGAAGTCTCCTGCGGGGTATAGGACCCCAACGTTAGTTGGTTTTCTGAGCTACGTGCCCCCCCCCCCCCCATTTCCCCTTCAGCTCCTCGACTCGTTGAACTATGTCATTAACTCTGGTTCATCTTGGGATCCACGTAAGTAGGTGTATCAAATGTAATTGTAAAAAATTACCCAATACTAAACAATCCATTTACTTCACCCATTTTCTCGATAAAATAAAGCTCCATAAACACAGAGTAGTTTCACTCGTTTCCCAACCACAAACAAAGTGCAAGAGTTACGAGCGAACAAATAAAAACAGACATAATCCTCCGCTAATCACTTTTCCGCGCGCTCACACTATCGCGTGCCAACACCACATAAGGGCCTTACACACGCGACTCTGATGTTTTACAGCGCTCTGTATAAAAAACGACACCGCCCCAATTGATATTTTGTACCACTGTATACAACGCTTTATAAATACTATAGGCAGTTGTAATGAACTCTGTTTTCGCAGGTCGAAATTAAAACCAAAAAAAACAAGTTTATTTTTGTTATTCACTGACCAAGGAGCTTAATTCCACCGCTTGGCACATTTTTTAATTTTTTTCATGAGTATTAAAATTGTAATCGAAACAAGAACAATACAGACGAGAACTACTTTTTCAATGGTAGTATCGCCATGCTTATTTCTGCCGCAAAGCACTATTGCTGCAATGCTGTGTTATGAACGGTGTGTTTGCCGGTGTAGCA
Organism: Pararge aegeria; assembly: GCF_905163445.1. NCBI lineage: Eukaryota > Metazoa > Arthropoda > Insecta > Lepidoptera > Nymphalidae > Pararge > Pararge aegeria. The sequence goes on from NC_053203.1 coordinate 5,991,379, forward strand.
CATAGGCACATGAGGAATAACACCTACGCCTAAGGTAAAAATAAAAATTAAATAAAATATACTACGACAATACACACATCGCCACCTAGCCCCAAATAAGCGTAGCTTGTGTTATGGGTACTAACATGACTGATGAATATTTTTATGAATAATATACATAAATACTTAAAATCATAAACAGATAAACACCCAGACACTGAAAAACATTCATGTTCATCACACAAACATTTTCCAGCTGTGGGAATGGAACTCACGGCCTTGGACTCAGAAAGCAGGGTCGCTGCCCACTGCGCCAGTCGTCCGTCAGGTTAAAGGTCATAAAGCGCCATTTTGCAGGACGCGTTCCTTGCATGCCGAATGCTCATGCGAAGTGTGGTTTTACAGTGCTCTGTATAAAAGACGACACCACCAGTGGCGTGCATAGAGGGTATGCACAGGGTATGCAGATGATATAAAGTTATAAAAACTTAAGGGCAGGCTTTTTATTACTCTTACAATGCCTATCCTTATTATATCCTTAAGGTGTATATAACTCGTTCTGGAGATTTTTATCATTTTATTTAATCTGCATACCCTGTGCATACCCTCTATGCAAGCCACTGGACACCGCCCTAAATGTTTTGTAACACTGTATACGAATTTGTTAGTGCCCAAAAAAGAATTATAAGATTAAAAATTCTAAAACAAAACGTCAACGACATTATAATAACACTACTTAATGCATTAAAATTTAGATGGTTTTACTCATATTACAAATATAAGAGTTTGTATGTTTGTAACTTCCCGCTGAGGAATATACGGATAAGGGGCAGCATCGTATTCAAACATGCTGCCCATTATCTTGGGCAATAAAGACGACATTTGGTAATTTATTCGTATTAAAGTATATATCGTATTTTATAGTAATGAAATGCTGTTCGTTAGTCTCACTAAAACCCGAGAATGGCCGGACCGATTTGGCTAATTTATTTCTTGAAATATTCGTGGAAGTCCAGGGAAGGTTTAAACGGTGAGAAAAATACTCAAAACGACGACAATATTCTGTATGTTTGACACCCAATTCCTCTTACGCAGCTGGACCGACTTTTGATGAAATTTTGTGTGTATTTCAATAGGTTCCTGGATGAATTGAAAATCTCTTATTGTGTTTATTGTTTTTTTTTCTTTTTGTGGTTTACGAATCGTCATCACAATCAGCCTATCTCAGTCCACTGCTGGACTAAGGCCTCTTTATTTGCACGCCATCTCGGTCTATTGCTGGTTAGCTGCATCCAGTTCTTCCCTACTGCCTTTACAATATCATCCCTCCATCGAGCTGGTGGTCGGCCGATGCTTCTGTGTCCAGTGCACGGTTGCCAATCCAGAATCACTCGGCTCCACCGCCCGTCCTTTCGACATATGTAACCCGCCCAGTTCCATTTCAGGGCCGCTGCTCTTTGAACGATGTCAGTGATTCCAGTTCAGTTTCTGTTCTCTAAGTTGGGAATCTTATCTAATAGGATTTTATTTATTTTATTAATACACCTTATTCGTAAGGTGTATTAATAAAATAAATAAAATCATACCGTAGTGGTGATTATGAGCATACCCTATTGATAGAGGCTTTAAGTCCAGCGATGGAGAGTTATATCATATTGATGCACTAAAATTATATTGTGTGTCTGTATATCTGAGAAAATAATATCCCGTTTCTCATAAAGTCGGATAAAAATAAATCTTTCAAAACGTATACCCAAGGTTGAGCGCACACGTTGTACAAGGATTAATTCATGCAATATATAAATTACTATAGTTTTAATTATTATGTAGACACAAGTCGCGTCGTACGTTACTTTAAACCCATTTAATTTTGCATTCATATAAATGTTTGTGCGAATAATAACTCATACAGGGGTGTTATTGTACTTACGAACGTTTGAATTCATTCTATTTAAAATACAATGGATATATACGCACCATATAAAAAAATACACACACACACGCGTGCACACACATATAAGCACACTATACACACAACACAATAGTTTTTTTTTTTATCTTGTCTTTTATTGCTATGGAAGAGTGAGGCCTCCTGACACAGCAATTTTAATGCATACTAGGACATATTGTGGCTTATGTAGCCATTAGTGTAATAGCTCTATAAAAATCTAATGCTCGCCTAATTAATTGCAGTGCAATATACTAGACTACATAAAATAAGTAATTAATTCAAAGGAAATTGTATACAATTTTACAATAAATTACCAGTTGATATCTTGGAAATGTCTCTGAAAAAGTTCAAAGTTTGTACAAAACGTAAGCTTATAGAAAAGTACTATTATAGTATTAAGGACTACGTCAACGATAAAAATGCTTGGGTGTAAATTATTGCTCTAACCCGGTTGCTCCTTTAATAGTTTTTAAATGACAATGTGAGATGGTCATAACAAAAAAAAAATAGCAACCGGCTAAGTTTGTTGTGGGCTTCTTCTTAGACTCACCGAGTTAATCGAGAATAGAAACCGTAATAACTAACAATTTAATATTAAAATCTAACTAGGAATAGAACCTATACCTAACCTATTAATCCGCGGTCATACGTTTACCACTAGACCAACGAGGCAGTTAAATGTAACGTAACATATATTACAATAATTTATAAACGATATCAGTTTGGGGGCGGATATAAAGTTTTATGTAACACTTATTGTACTTTTATTGCGGCTTATGTAGCCTATAGTGTAATAGCTGTGTCAAATGCTCGCACAATAGCTGTTACTCGGTGGGTGTGGACCTAGATGATTACTTACTAGAAGAGCCCAAAAATTCTGTGGTGTTAATTTTGCTTTTGACTGTAATCACCGAAATATTTATTGTTATTTTCTGGTGTTTACTAACGATTAAAATACATGCTCATATCATAAATGCGCAAATATGTTGTTTGTTTGTCAGTCATGGTAGAGTAACAACAAACGGACTGACTTGACGTTTCAAAAGTGCTTATAAACTGGGCCTACTTGAAATAAAGGAAATTTGAATTTGAATTAAGGTCGACTGAGCCAGTCCATCAATCTAGATTAAAACGTGCACATAAATCAACAAAACTGGCAAAAATATCAATCTTGTATTTTAGTTAAATATAAATAATGTATTTTTTAATAACAAGAATTATGAGCCTTGGTTAATGAAATAAAAATTATTATTATATTTTTATAAATAGCTTTCAATCTGAGCATAGACATAGGATATATTGACGGCCGACTGGCGCAGTGGGCAGCAACCCTGCTTTCTGAGTCCAAGGCCGTGGGTTCGATTCCCACAACTGGAAAATGTTTGTGTGATGAGCATAGGTGTTTTTCAGTGTCTGGGTGTTTATATGTAATTTCTAAGTATTTATGTATATATAATTCATTAAAATATTAATCAGTCATCTTTAGTACCCATAACACAAGCTACGCTTACTTTGGGGTTAGGTGGCGATGTGTGTATTGTCGTAGTATATTTATTTATTTATTTATTTATTTATATTCTTTTTAAAACTGTTGCCTTTTTTTATGAAGACTATTAGTTGGCATCTGGTTGGGAAAGTTAGTAAAGAACATCAAGCTTGCCATAATCATTTATTAGTAGTAGAGTTTTCTGAGGCTAGTCAAGGGAAGTACTAACGCCATGCTTATTTCTGGCGCCAAGCATTGCTGTAAAAAGTATAACACGTGTTCCTTCCATGCCATTATGTTTAGAGGCCATGGTGTTCCGCTAATAATCCGTACTTATGTGCTTAGTCCACTAATTCCATTAAAAAAGTAATTGTGAAATGGACAGCATTACTACTGTTTGCTCTGTTTATAGTCAATGCTTTTACGCTTACCATCAGGAGGGTGAATGAATGAATGAATGAATGAATACACTTTTGTTACACCACAGAAAAAATTTACAGAGATACAACAAGGTGATATGCTTGGCCCCTCAATTATCACTATAAAAAAAGGCATTGTGTAAAAGGACAGCATTATTTTCAGACCTACTGATTTATCTAACAGATTTGGCATTATTATGTGTTTCCTTTAAGCAGAGAATAAATGCTCTAGACGTTTTTAGAAACTTCTAGATCCGTGTAGAGGAATTCTTTTAATGTCAAGCACAAACCTCTCTGCGGGGGACAGGCAATAATTGGTCAAATCACTTAGCTGGGCCAGTTCTATTTGCTATTCCGAATCAATATACGGGACGTGTGTGGCACCGGTATTATGGTGTTAGATAATACTTACTCCAAGAGCCGGTGAACGATTTTTTAAGAGTAATATGACAGTTATAAAATTACAGCAGTTTCAAAATTAAAAGCTGTGTTCTATTAATTAACATTAATATATTTATTGGTTAGGTAAGGTTTTATAATACTATTGAATTAAAATTATGTAGGTACTTAAATTATTAATTTATAATGTCACGCGTTTTGGATTGCCTGTTGGTAAAGGCCTCCTCTAGCTCCCGCCACTGTTTTGTGTCGCGCATGTCGTCTTCCGATTTCCTATATTGTCGGCCTCTATTTCACTTTTGTAACCATAACATGTGTATTAAACAAACTCGTTGTAAATACAGAAATTAACGGGTCACCAGCTCTCGGTACATATGGATTTAGATAATTCTTGCGAGAGTTGATATTTTTCTAATAGCAGATGTTCCCATCGCTGATTATTTAAATGAGTTGTTATGAGTGCATAATTAATTAATTAGCTAGGTAGGTAGGTATAGCTGATTTATGAACACAAGCTTAGAGGACATAGCACGGGACATTACGGTTTGTATTAAAATCTGATACAATTTTTAAAAAAGAAATATATATATATATATTATTGAAGGTTAATGCAAAAAAAATACCTGATAAAAATGTCGGTATGAGCTTTGTACATAGCTCGTAGAACCTATGGACGTTGAGGTCTTAGGAGCTGGAATGTCGACCCCGCACCGATTAACGCAGCGTTGGTTGGCTCCCAACGCGTTGGACTCTCTCTCTTTCTTGTCGTTCTTTCATCACTGAAGATCGTGGTCCTGGTGAAATCTTAACTTCGCACTGGTAAACTGTCTCCATCGGCTTCTGTTGGAGGCCATTTTGGCGATTTGATAAAAGAGACACGACTTTGATTTTTACAGCTGGTTTGCCTATCTTGTTGGGGGCCTCTAGGTCTTTTACCTTCGGTGTTGCCCGTAACTATAATTTTTCCAAGCTATCATTCCCCCGCCGCATTATGTGCCCGAAATACGGAAGCAAACGTTGGTAACATATAGAGGAAAGTCGAACACTAACTCCTAGCTGCGCCAGGATAGACACATTTGTGCTTGGCTGTCCAGGGTATTCTCAACATGCGCCTCCAGCACCACATCTCGAACTAATCTATCCTCTGTCTTTATCTTGCCTTGATGGTCCACGTTTCAGCTCCGTACATGAATATGGGGAAAATCAAGGCTTTTTTTTTTTTTTTGCTTTTTCGGAAGGACACTTGCCGATAACCTCCTAAGGGGTTGCTACGGCGTCACCGGGGGGAGTGGGGCGAGCGCGAAAGCTCGCCATGAGAAGAGCCCCAGGGCTCGACGACATCGGGGGGAGTATGGGAGACGTCGACCCGAGGGTGCCTCCTGCGAGGACTCGGACCTCGGCTCGGTTCGACGTTAATCTGACTGTTGGTGGACTTTTGGACTAATCATTGTTTAGTCCGAACGCCCCCGTGACCGTGGTAAGGATCCACGTCCGGATGACGTCAGAAATCGGGGCCCTCGTCTTCGCCGGCGAAGACGCTGTGAATGTTGCGTGTGTGTGTGTGGTTGGGACACGTTGTCGGTAGTTATTTTGTCGTCAGGGTCGTCAAGGACATGCTTCGGACGTCGCCGCTTTGGTTCGACGTCGGGGACGGGGGTATAAGTGGACGCCTCGACCACTAGGGGGTTGGGGTGTCGGACTGCATTTTCAAAGTAGGTCTTTGATAATGTTTTCATGTACTGGGCTATGGTGGGAAGATCGAGGTCTCGGTGGAGATCTACGTTGCGCATGTACCACGGACTGTCCGTGGTCATACGCATAAATTTGTTCTGCAGGACTTGAAAGCTCCTGTAGGAGCTGTGAGGGCGATGGGCGAATACGACGCTGGCGTATGTCATAATGGGACGTATGCACGTTTTATACAAGGTTACCTTGTGACGGAGGGATAATTTGCTTTTGCGGCAAATCATCGGATAGAGACGACCCATCACATACGCAGCCTTGTTGCGGGCCTTGCGAATGTGTGCGGTGAAGCTCATTCTATGATCGAACGTTACTCCCAGGTATTTGGCCTTGTCTTGCCAGGGTATGGGACGCCCGTAGAGGGTGACCTCTGCGGGGTTTACCGTGAAGCGGCCTCTCGGTTTGCCCGTGAAGAGCACCGCTGCGCTCTTCTCGGGGTTAACCTCGATCCTCCAGAGGCGGAACCACTTGCCCAGCAGGTGGAGCGCCTTTTGGAGTCGACTTGCAATGTTGCTCTTTTTGGGATCGGTCGCAAAGAGAGCGGTATCGTCGGCGAATTGGGCCAGTTTGACCGTCGCCGGTAGGTCGCGGGGAATGTCGCTCGTGAAGAGCGCGTATAGAAGTGGGGAGAGCGCGGAGCCCTGAGGGACTCCCGCTCGTATGGGTCTAGGGGAAGAGAGCGTACCGTCTAGACGATAGCGAAATGTGCGATCGGTGAGATACGCTCGCAGCAAACGAACGAGACTAGCTGGCACGCCCAGATGGTGCAGCTTGTACAACAAGCCGGCGTGCCAGACCCTGTCGAAGGCCTTGGCAATGTCTAAGAACACGGCCCCAGTGGGGCTCATGTGTCTGTATCGATTGAATCCTGCCAGTATGTGCTCCGTGAGGCGGTGCGCTTGGTGGACGCAAGAGTGCTTGGCTCGAAAGCCGAATTGCTCGTCGTTAAGGAGGTTTTTCTCCTCTACGACTGCCTTCAGTCTGTGTAATATTACCCTCTCATACACCTTTGCTAAGGTGTTGAGGAGGCTTATAGGGCGATAACTGGAGGGAAGGTCGCGGGGTTTGCCCGACTTGTGGATACCTATGACTGTTGCTTCCTTCCACTGGTTGGGGAAGTAGCAGTTTGCCAAGAATACATTAAAAATTACCACAAGTAGGTTGATAATTTGTCCTGGGAGTAACTTTAGGGTTTTATTGGTAATGCCGTCGGGGCCTGGGGCTTTCTTAGAGTGGAAACCCTTGATAATAGTATGAACTTCATCGCAGGTCGTCGGGGCGAGAGGTTCACCATCGGGAGGGGTCGAGAGGATTGTTGCGAGTTCGCTTTCGACTCGCAAGACGTGGGGCCTATCAATGGATACGGTGCTCGGAGAGCATTGGGATTCGAGGCAGTCAGCCATGCATTCAGCCTTATCGATATCTTCGAAGGCGGGCGGAAGGTCGGGCCGTGCTAACGGGGGGAGGGCGGGAGCGCGGGTCATTTTGAGAGCCTTCGCCAGTTTGTAGAACGCACTACGCGATGGCGAGAGCTCCCCCAAGAACCTGTCCCATTGTCCGTGTCGGAGTGCGGTAATGATAGACACTACCTTCCTCTGGGCTCTCCAGAGTTCTAACCGATTCTGTCGTGTCGGATATTTGTCATGCTCCCTATGGGCCCTATTCTTGTTTGTGATTAGCTCTCGCGCGTCCTCCGTGAGTACCATGCGGTAAAATCCGCACGGCATCTCGCGGGAGCATTCGCTCGTAGCGTCACAAACGTGGTTGGTCAGGTGCAGTGAGGCTGCCTGGGCTTGCTCTAATGTCTCTACGACGTCAGGAATTTTAGAGAGGTGCACAGAGTCCTTCGCTTCGAGTAGCCCGGAGAGCTTCTTGAAGTCGATGACTTTACGGGTCGGGAGGATCGCGGGGCCTACGGGGCCTAGCTGTAGTTTGACAGGTCTGTGATCCGAATATAGCTCGGATAGCACTTCCACAGAGTTCACCTGAAGGGTGATATTCTTGAGGAGCGCTATGTCGAGTATGTCCGGTCGGTCGATCGAACTATCCGACATCGGGAAGCGAGTCGGCGAGTCTGGGGCAACTACGATAAAGTTGAGGTCGGGTCGTCTGACAAGTATGTTAAGTTGTCGTCCGTGCGCGTTAGTGGAGCGGGACCAGTCGGTGTGCTTAGCGTTGAAGTCGCCAGCCAAAATGACAGAGTCACCTAAGGAGAGGAGAGCGAGTAAGTCACTCTCTAAAAAGGTTTTGTTCGGTGAGAGATAAACGGATGCTAGTATGATCGACGGATGGCCGGTCATACCCACCTGACATACGGAGGCTTCCATGTTGGTAAGCTGTGGAGGATCGAGAGGAGTGCAGTGAAGAGCCCTTCTGTAATAGATCGCGGTACCACCCAACCGGTTGGTGGTCCGATCATTTCTAATTAAGTTATAATTTCCAACTTTGGGATCGCTTCTACTAGGTTTTAAGAAGGTCTCTTGCACTAGGAAGATATCGATTTGTTGTGCACATATAAATTCACGGATTTGATGCATTTGATCGATAATGCCGTTTGCATTAAAGAAGCTGACTGCCAGGGAGTGTGGTTTTACCCTACCTTTATATGTACTACCCATTAACGGATTGCTTTTTGGATAGTCCCGATGGTTGTTAGGAGGCTAGAGTGCTCACGCATAGCCTGGTTGAGGGAGACCTTTGCCTTTGCAAAGAATACTTTTACCTCGTTCATGTCAACCGCAGACACGAGGTACTGGATGAAGTCCAGGGGGTCCATATCCGGAGATAGGTGCATGGGCGAGGGCGCTGAGGCCGGGTGGGCCGCTGCCGGTGCGGTGGCCTGAGGGGCTACCGGCACCGGTGCGGGGGCGGGGGCGGAGGCGCTAGGCGCTCCGTTAAGGGGCTTGGCCCATGCGCTGGTAGCGGGTACCGGCGCTGGGACGAAGCGTTGGGCGGGCTGTTCTGCGGGTCTCCGAGCCGGCGGCGGACCCCTGCGCCGTGTAAACTGCGGCGCCTTAGGGCATCCGCGATAATTCGCGGGGTGCCCTTGGGTGTAGCAGAGTACACAGCTCGGTGGTTCGTCGACGGTCGGGTCCCGTCGGGAGCAATCGGCGGTGCCGTGATCGCCCAGGCACTTGACGCACCTAGGGCGGGCGAAACAATTCCTTGCGGAATGGCCGTACAGTTGGCATCGGTGGCACTGGCCGACCTTGCCTCTGTTATGGGGCTTCTCGATAGTGAGTCCTGAAAGGTGGCACACTTTTTCGAGATTGTAAATCTCTTTACCTTCGGGGGAAAGTTCTAATAAAACGAGAACCATCTCGTAGACATATTTCGTCCTGGTATTGTACATCCTATGTACCTCCAGGACAGGTAGATTTTGCGACAAAAGGTCGGCTTTTATTACCTCGGAGCTAATCTCCTTCGGTAATCCTTTAATGACGACGCGGAGAATGCGTTCGTCTCTTAGGGCGTAGGTATGAAAACCTATATTATGCTCTCTGAGCATTGAAGTTAGCCGACGGTGGTCGTCGGAGGATAGGCACTGTACTCTAATGCCTATAGCGGTGGATCGGGCACCGGTGAAGCCGATGCCGTTCGCTTCAAGAAGCGGGATGATTTTCATCCATGCGAGCTTGTCGCGGATGAAGAGAGGTGGGATTCTATCCCTGGGTTGGGGTTGCTCCTCCATAGGGGAGTCTTCGGGCTCGTCTTCGTCCGCAGGGGAAGCCTGGGACGCTGCGCGAGGCGCTGCGCGGGGCGCTTGGGACTGGGTCTTAATCGGGCGGTCCGGTACCACTTTCTTTGGCGGGTTCGCCTTGGATTTGGAAGCCTTAAGCTTCCGCTTTTTAGCACCGACGACGGTGAAGCCGTCGTCGGTCTCGGATGATGCCGGGGAGGTAGATTCTTCGATCGCTATCGCAGGGATAGCGACCGGGTCTTCGGTTATCGGCTCTGCGGGAGCCGGGGATTGCGGGCTGTCCGTGAACACTCTAGGCCTAACAGTCCTAAAGCGGTTTAGGTAACCCGCGTTATTCTCCTGGAGGTCCTTTAAGAGGGCCTCCAGATTAAGGTCGGAGTCGGCGAGGGCCATGGCGGCCCCCGGGGTAGCGGTTGACCTCCCTGCCATGCAGGGAGGTGTGTGCCTAAAAAAGGGTGTGGCCCTATGGGGCCTCGCCTTTAGGTGACGAGGGTGTTAAACTACGCTAATAATAACACGTGTACTTACAGGAATCCTAGACCCTAGAACTACACTGCACTACCACAACGCAGAAACGGACACTGATTTCCACTGACACTTTCACCTCGAGCAATCGGTTGCGAGACAGACATCCGTACGGGACGGATGCGCGAGTCGGAATCGAAAATCAAGGCACGGACCAATCGGCTCTTAGTGTTGAATGTTATGCCTGGATTTTTCCATATACTGCCGAGCCGTGACTTAGCTCTTTTCGCCATTGCTATGCGTCTCTTCATCTCCGGCACTATATTTGGGAGCCTAGATAGATGTAATCCTTCAATGTCTACGGATGGTATACGAACGGGGTGGACAGCCGACATAAAATGGTTCGTTGCCGCTTTTGGTGAGATTTTGGAACTCTCTTCCAAAGGTATATAGCAGTGGACGTCGTCGATCGGTTGAAGTCGGAAAGAACTTTATTCCTAGTTATTTATTTTTGTACGACTATGAATGAGATCTTTGGGCTATCAGAGGTCTTACTACTATCCCATACAACCAGCCCACTGGCGCAGTGGGCAGCGACCCTGCTTTCTGAGTCCAAGACCTTAGGTTCGATTCCCAGAACTGGAAAATGTTTGTGTGATGAACATGTGTGTTTTTCAGTGTTGGGTGTTTATCTGTATATTATAAGAATTTATGTATTATTTATTCATAAAAAAATGTTGGATAGACGCAGGCGTTTCTTTGCGTAAATCCATAATATATTATGAAAATTAAGATTAATTTGCTTTACTCCGCGAACAACAGGAGAATCTGTATGGTATAATTTATAACTTCTTCAATCCGTATACTCCACACCAAACAGATCCTCGGCAATGTACCCTCTACGCACGTTTCGCTTAATTTTCATAGTTCACAAAAAAATATTCATCAGCTATCTTAGTACCCATAACACGAGCTACGCTTACTTTGGGGCTAGATGGCGATGTGTCTATTGTTGTAGTATAGTTTTAGTAACTTTGACATTTTGTTTCAGAATAAAAATCCTTATTTTTTGGATGTAAGCATTAAAACTGTTTGAAAATAACACTGCATTAAGCGATGGAAGTCAGCCCCCAGTATGTATTATTTCGTTGGATTTCCACTAAACTAGTTCACAAACTAATTATAGCTAATTTATGTAAAACAGTGTTTATGATACACTGTCATGAGATGTTGTAAACAGAGTTGCGATCGCGGGTTCCATGCCCATCCATTTCATACAAATTCCAAACGATTTCCATACATATTGGACTATTCGTTTAGTTTCTACAATATCGTGACTTTATAAGGCGTTGGGCAAATTAGTAGGATGTCAAGAACTCAAATTGGTTTGTGATCTATGTGCTACCGGCCTGTGTAAATAGCTAGGTAAAGATTGAAGCTTTGCTAATATGGAGGTCTCAATTTATATAATGATTTAAGGCAGTGTGACGACCTCTCTGGCGCAATGGTGAGTGCTATGAATTTAAGTAGAAGGTTCTAAGTTTCCGGTAGGGGTAATTTGGGAATTTATTATTTCTGAATTTTCTCTGGTCTATTCTGGTGGGAGGCTACAGCCGTGCCTAGTTACCAGTGGCGTGCACTTCATACATGCACAAAAGCACTGCATACCCTAAAATTTATATATAACTCGTATAGGAGGAGAATTTATGCAATTTTCCCGCTGTATGCATACCCTGGTAAGAAACCCAGTCCACGCCACTGCTAGCCGTCGCCGCCGCCGCTGCGTGCCTAGTGTTCCGGTGCGATGTCGTGAAGAAACCGATTAGGTATGGGTAGGGTTTAATATTAATGTCATACAACTAACAGGTTAGCCCGCTATCATCTCAGACTGCATGTTCACTTACCAGCAGGCTAGTTTGTCAAAATCCAATATTAACTTTCTGTTATCCTCTTGTTTTCCTTATCCTAAGGTTGCCCGGCAGAGATCGCTACTAAGCGATAAGGCCGCCTTTTGCATACTGCTTCTGTCTCTGTTTTTTTTATTCTCATTCTGTATTTTTTAATTTGTAGTGTGCAAATAAAAACTGAAAATAAATAAATATAATAAAAACCAGTTAAGTAGGTATAGTTACTAAAAAAGGTTAACACAAGAAAATACTGCGTCCCAGATAAATTCCCGCTAGCCATATCGCTGACCCCGCCATTCATTGTAACACGGCGCGACCTCGCGAAAGTCTCGTCGACATTAATCGTGCCCCATACTGTACCCCTAGTACTCGATTTGCTTGCTCGCAATCGAGGCGTCGTTTACGAATATTAAACTCTGTATTTAAGGAAAACGAACCACATTTCACTCGTGTTAGAACCGCAAATACTGTACTTCTGATTTTCATTTTACAAACGTTCTGCCAAAGCCTAAAGCCTAAAAAATTAAATCGACTTTACTCCGAAAACGCACCACGTATTCCTAAAATCCCAGCGCGCCCCTCTAACTTTTCTAAGTTTTGTGCGTTTTAAGTTATTCAAATTTTCAAATTCAAATACAAAATTTCTTTATTCATGTAGGCCTATCACAGGCACTTATGAAGCGTTCATACATATTTGTTTACATAATTACGTAACGGGATGGTGATAACTTCGTTCGCCAACTTAAATCTTAAGCTACGAGGGTTCCAAACGCGCCCTGGTCTAAGAAGAGCCCACCACAAACTTAGCCGGGTAAATTTATTATTATTAAAATGTCACTTGCTTCAACGGTGAAGGAAAACTTAGTGAGGAAACCTGCATTCCTGAGAGATCTACATACTGTTCTCAAAGGTGTGTGGAGTCCACCAATCAGCACAAGGCCACCGTGGTACGTGGTACGTACGCTTAACCCCTTCTCATTCTCTGAGGAGACCTGTAGTCGGCCGGTAATGGGTCGATGTGATGATGATGACTCAAAAACGTGCGAAACTCTGTTCTGTCTGTTCATCCGCCTGCAAGCGTGCACTGTTGAACATAGGCATATGTAGTTATTAGTATGTATTTTTTTTTATATGCACAACCTGGAGTATGTTAACCTTTTGTTTTCCTTATCCTAAGGTTGCCTGGAAGAGATCGCTACAAAGCGATAAGGCCGTCTTTTGTATACTTCTTCTGTCTGTGTTTTCTTTTATTCTTCTTCTGTATTGTTGTTTGTGTGCAAATAAAGAGTATAAATAAATAGACCTTTCCGAGAGCACCACACACGGTCCTTCTTTCTCTACCGATAAGGAGTAACTTTTTATACAAATATAAAAAATAAAAATCATGCAAATATGTGCTTTAAAACCATGCAAGTGCAATCCATTTTACTCTGATATATATATTGCCATACTCGAAAACGATAGCTCGATTGCTAGCGACCAAACCTTGCACTAAGGCCCGTACCCACTACTCGCCATTAACGGCTCTTAATGAGCATTTAAGATGCTCCAGAGCCTTCCGATTGTTTTATAATAGCAATTAAACCGCGCTCACTTGTGAGTTGTGGAGTGCTGTGCTCACCGACGTATTTGTGTTGTAAACACTCCGCTTTCACGTGGTTTAACCCGAATTTTACCCTTTTCATTCCTTCTTTCTGCTACTTTCAATAATGAACTAGATGTAAGAATCTTGGCGAGAGTGCGGTGAATACGCAAGTGAATCCCGTGCTCTCGCTTATGGGTCTGTTGAGGGACACACAGAGTTTTTAGTGGGTGCAAGTCCCACATAACTACTCCGTTTCCCCCAACGGCGTGGTATGCGTCAGGCATTTTCTCTGTATAAAAAAAAGGTGTAAGCGTAGTAAAACTAGCGGATCCGGCAGACCAACGGCTGGGGATCCAAACGGATTAGGGACCGGCAGTTCGTGAAACGAACACCTAAATCACTAGGTATCCGATTAAGGCGATTCCTAGACTTAGTGAAAACTGGCATGAGACACTTAAGAAAAAAAATTAGTTTATATGGTGGTTACTGAGTACTGAGGTGAGGCTTTTCTCCAGTTGGCCATTAATCGCGCTGGGCCCCATTGGCCGCCATTAACGACCCGTAATGAGCGCTTAAGACGCCAGGGAACCTTACAATTGTTTTATAGTCGCAATTTAACTTCCCTGATCTATGGATGTCGTATATCCGCTGTAAATACCACCATTTTTAGGGTTCTGCACCCAAATGGTCAAACGGGACACTATTAATAGAATTCCTCTGTCCGTCTGCCTGTCTGTTCGTCTGTCACCCGGTTGTATTTCATGAACCGTGATAGATAAACAGTTGAAATTGTAAACGCTATAAAAACAAATACTGAATACAGGTTTGAAAAAACTGTGTGTACTTATGTACACGCGTTAGATGTTATACTTCTTTGGCGTAACAAGATAAAAATCCTTTATCAATAATTTTATCTTTCGCCTTATTCTACGTTTGTAGAAAAAAAAAACTTACAATAGTTTAAAAGGTAGAAACTTTTATTATAACGCATTATCTGGTTAAATAAAGTTTATTCAAATATCACAAAAAAAATATTCTACATAATTAAAGAATTTAATACTAATACTCACTACCGGAAAAACAAGTTTCAGTCAACATTAAAATTTTAGATTTTTGTAAAATTGAATCATTTAAATCACCGGAATGACTCCGCAGACTTTGACAGTTGAAAGTGTACACTGTCAAACCTTAGTGTTGATTTTTTGTGACGGTGGGCGCGCTATCGTAATTTTTTTTCCCTAACGCGCCAAAAGACGAATACCTTCCAAAGTATTTAAAAGGGATGCTACCATATAACAGACATTTTTTTATTTCCTTTTTATAGGCACTGGTAAGGTGCGCGAGTCCAATTTACACTTGGCCGGTTTTTTTCAATTATTGAAAAATAGTTTTAAACCACACGACATGTTTACGTTTATACTTTTTTATTTCACTTACACCTTAGTCCTTGATGATACAGTCTAAGATGGTAATGGGCTAACCTGTTAGGGTCTGGGTATAGCAGTTATATTAAGTCCATACCCCTAATCGGTATCTACGCGGCATCGTACTGGAAACTAATCGGTCTTTGGACAATCAAAGCCTCCAACCAGACCAGAACAATGAGAATTAAGAAAATTTAAATTTCCAAATTATCTACGTCGCGGATCAAACCCGGGTCTTTATTTTTTATTATTTATAATACAACGTTTACCACTGCGCAAATGCGGTCTTCACCCATTTCGTCATTAGTTCCATCCAGCACCACTTCCCGAAGCGTCAATATTTTTTTCAGTCTTGCTGTCCGATGTGAATGTCTCAGTTAGGAATGAGAAAAATCGATGGACAAGACCTTTCATCAGATGAAAGTGCCGTTGATTCTTTGTAATTCTTTTGTTTTTCAAAATCTTTGTTTCTCGTTCTTCGCTGTCCTTTTGTCTTTTCAATTCTTTGATAGCGTTCCGACGGCTGATCTAGTCACGGCACAGCATCTTTTAATTTCTTCCTCACAAAATCCGTTATAGCTAATAGACACAATATAATTATTCTTTAAAATAATTGTTTTATAAATATAACCTAAAATAAACTATTTAAAACTAAATAAAATCTAAAACGTCCTCGAAACCGCCGCAGCGACGCACGAGTTAATTGTATATCCAAAGTAAATATCTTTTACAAAGCGGTGTTAGCAGTGGTAGCCAAGTGGATATCTTCAAACCTTAGGAGACCAGCTTGGCGTAATGTCCTCAAAGGTGTGAGAAGTTTACCAATCCGCACTTTTCCTGTGTAGTGGACAGTGGCTTGCACTAGGTTTCTTACCAGGGTATGCATACAGTAGGAAATTTGCACAAAATGAAAAAAATCTTCCTCCTATACGAGCTATATTTCAATTTTAGGGTATGCAATGCTTTTGTGCATGTATGAAGTGCATGCATAGAGGGTATGCACAGTGTATGCAAATGATATAAAATGTAGAAAATCTCCGATAAGAGTTATATAAAACTTAAGGATATGAATTGTAAGAGTTAAAGAAAGCCTACCATTAAGTATTTATAGCTCGTACTGGGGATTTTCTTGATTTTATATCATCTGCATACCCTGTGCATACCCTCTGTGCACGCCACTGTGGACTACGTTTAAACCCTTCTCAGTCGGAATGGAAACTCGTCCCTTTTATGGTATTAATACTAAATAGTTATGATGAAATGTTTAGAACCATCTCAAAATTATTATATACTTAGTTAATTTCTCTTGATGTATAAAAATGGATTCTTCGGACAGTGCATGTTGCCAGTGAAGCTTAGGCTCTGTACCGTGGTAGCTTAAGAACCTGATAAGAAGGCACAGAGTTACTGAGCGGGCGATAGCGAGGGGAGTATATCTTCGTGATTTAATCAGAAATGAGAAGTTCCTTAGAAGAACTAGGATAACCGACATAGCTCAACGAGTTGCTAGGTGGAGTGGCAATGGGCGGGCACATAGCTCGAAGAACCGATGGCGTTGGGGTTCCTAGGTGCTGAATAAGGTGGGTGGATGACATCAAGCAAATCGCAGAGATCCGTTGGAAACAAGTGGCTCAGGACCTAAAGGAACTAAAGGACTACGTAATCGATAAAAAAGCTTGGGTGTGAATTATTGCTCTAACCAGGTTGCTCTTCTAATAATTTGAGATGGTGATAACAAAAAAAAACACCCGGCTAAGTTTTTTATGGGCTTTTTCTTAGACCCTCGTAGCTTTAGTTTTAAGTTTCCAATATGGTTATCGACATCATCTCACTACCGTGTAATTCTCATGTAATGTACGCATCATAAGTGCCACCTATGGGCCTACTTGAATAAAGATATTTTTTTGACAGATGTTTGTAGTAAGAGTCTCTATATATATATAGACTAATTAAAAGTACTTATAGCAAATACTTGATAAATAGAGAGTCCAAAATGAATGTTCATATTCTCAAGACGTTTGAGTTATTCCCCTATATTATCTATATAAAGAATTTAAATCTACTCTACATAATTATAACTCGGAACATTATAAGAAGTCAATGACCTTTATTGAATATGTAAACAAATATTAAAGAAATAAGCTCCTCTCGTTAAGAAAGATCAACTGATTAAAGAATAAAAATCAAAAATCGCCACTTTAGCTGCGGGAGACAAGACTAGTTTTTTTATTACAAAACATAATTGGCCGTACCCAGACCGGTTGGCCGATTCGTCGCGCGATCCGTCGGGTTATTAGTCGCCCATTAAATTATGTAGCAAAGGCATTAAATTTGTTCGAGAGCAAAATCAAATTGGTTCTCTGACACTTATATTATATCTCTTAGGCTAAGCGCAGACGCCTCTATACTTGGTTATACAATGTTCTATTTTATGCGAGGCATTTATTATGCGATACGATGTCTGATGTATACTTTTTTTTAAATAATTGAAGAAGCCAAGAAGAGTGTCCATTTGACGGTAACATAGCCTGTAAACAAAGCAACCTAGGTTTACTAACGCGGGTGTGATGCACGTGCCCGTTATTACACCGGCAACCACGCCCTCCATATTACATGTCATGCTCAACTCTCTGTTCTGGTCTGGGAAGCTTCAACCGTGGCGGTTATCACTGTATAGAAAAACACGTGCCGGTAAGAGGATGCCGCACGTAGGAACTGAGTAGGAGTATGCGTTTTATATAACAACTAGAGTATCCAGCCCGCTTCGCCGGGCTAGATTTTGCTTCATTTTATTTAAACAAAAAACTTACATATTATTTCTTTATATAAGTGTCATAATATATAAAATCATTTATTTCTCTGTATTCATTCTCTTCTATTCTCTTCTCGAGCGGGTGAAGATCATTATCTACACCCATGTACACCCAATAATAGAATATCATCATAGTAAATAAAAGCTGTATTTGACAGTTTGACAGTTCAAAATTAGGATCGCTCCGATCGTCACCAAACTTTACAGAATTACTCACCAGGTCAATCCGGAGATTCCCTGAAAGTTTCATTGAAATCGGTCCAGCCATTTCGGAACCTATACGGAACATGCACACAAACTCTCTCTTTTATATATATAGATACAACGGCTATTTTTATAGCCCTAACGGGTTAGCCCGTTAGCATCCTAAACTGCATCCATCAGGTGAGATTGCAGTCTAGGTCTAACTTGTAGTGGTATATAAAAATGGTGGTAGCACTTCCTAGGCTAGCAAGCTCTTCTGAAACACACCACTGTACTACCACGGTGTAATAGTACATGCATCAGTGGCGAGCACTTCATACATGCACAGAAGCACTGCCTACCCTAAAATTGATATATAACTCGCATAAAAGGAGGATTTTTGCCGATTTATGCAATTTTTCCCCTGGTAAGAAACCCACTGCACGCCACTGGCATGCGTCCTAAAGTTTTGGACGTTAAGGTTAGTCCGGGGGGCAAATCGCATAGAAACAAACCATAAGAAAAATTGTACACTATCAGCTAACATAAATCGGTGCATTAAAATCGATCGTTTGCGTTATCCCTTATGATCTTGGGAAGGCCGTTAAGCGATTCTTTAAGGTTGGTGATTTGTTGGTGTTAAGTCATAAACTAAAATTATGCTTTTATATTGTTGCTACGTACTTCTGCCTTTAAGTTCTCCGAAATAGAACTTTCTTCGGTTTGTTAAAAAATTCTAGCTAAAAATTGTCTTAAAGTCTTGAAAATACTTCTTACTTCAGGCAAAAATAATCTTTAGGGAAATAATATATATATTATTATTTGTGTTTCTTTTTTGTTTCAACTTTAATTTTATCTTTACTTTCTGTTTAATTTAATTCCAAGTTGTGTACACATACTTTGGGTTGTAGCTTAGAACAAAACTTGTTATTACTTATATTTAGATCTACTTTTAGTTATTACCTGTTTTGTGTACCTAATAACAATAAACAATAAACAAAAAAGGTTTCTTAACTCCAAATCCATTGGGTCTATTGTATTTCAGACATTAAAAAAATATAGGATATTTAACAAATATGCATTTTTAAATGTATAAAAAAATGGAGCGTAATATTGTCTGTACGGAGCACACAATTCCTTTGTAAGATTGAATAAGTATTTTTTTTTAATATGGTTTTAGTTAAAAGTTCTGTAGGGACATGCGATTGACAAAATTTTCTCTAATAAACTATAAAGGTAAGCAAACATAGATATTAAATCGAAGTGTTTTCTTAGTTACTAAATAGTATGAAAGCAATAAGTTTTCCTTTTGGAGCAGAGAAAACTAAATGGAAGAATGAATAACTTTGTAATGGACCACCCAAAACTTTCAAAAGTAAAGGTAACATAGAAAAAAAGCACATCGCAATAAACAATTTGACCACCCTACACTGTATCTATCCCACGGAACCAATGCCAAAATGGCGTTAAAAAGGCACAGAAATTAATGTAGCGCAATTTCTAAAAGCAACTTTTCTTCACATTCTAGAGTCTAACTTCCAATTCGGTTGTAGACTCAATATCGTATTTTTGTAAAATTTCTCAAAAATATTTCGTATTTTTGTAATCTTTATATATATATTTCTTGTGTGCGTGTGTATGTCACTGAACTCCTCCTAAAAGGCTGGACCGATTTGAAAGAATTTTTCGGTATGCGTTTGGGTGGATGGTTTAGATTCACAATTCAGCCCGGCAGATGGCGCTGGGGTCCGCTAGTATTTAGGGAAAAAAATATTAACCATTTAATTAACCATATTCAAATATATATAATAAGACAAAATATGGTTTACGAAGATTTTCATTGTGAACAATATTGTTTCTATTTACTTTTGCAAATTATTTTGGACCGTCAAGTCCGTCAGATTTTTTTTTAATAATTTCGTCAAAAAGGTAAAACGAGCGTTTATTAAAGCGAAATAAAAACAGAACTTACCAAAATCAAAACGTTCCAACATGTTTGTTCCGATGATCTACAATCTACATCCATATTTAAAAACCAGTTTCGGAATAGATTAAAAATGTATTAAAATTTTGAATACAAAATGATATTACATTTTTTTTTAATCAAACAAACGCAGTATCGTTCCCAGTTAATCAAAACAATACATAATACGATAAAAATGAAGTGGGAGATTATAATAACAATTAAAAATTCCGTACCGAAAAAGATTATCATCAAAACGCGTTTCGTATGGGAAACAAATTACCGGTTGTGGCAAACGAACTGAACCGATAAGTAAATAAATTAAAAAGCAAATAATTTTCGTATAGAAAGATCTTTTAATGATGTCATTGATTAATCAACAAGTATGATACTGTTTTAAGAACGCTTGCTATATACACTTGCCATCAGCAAATCTTGTACTAAATAAAGGTCAGTACAAGATCATTTCATTTTTTCATTTTTCGGATGGACACTTGCCGATAACCACCTGAGGGGTTGCTACGGCGTCAGGGGGAGTGGGGCGAGCACGAAAGCTCGCCATGAGAAGAGCCCCAGGGCTCGACGACATCGGGGGGGAGAGTGGGAGACGTCGACCTGAGGGTGCATCCTGCGAGGACTCGGACCTCGGCTCGGTTCGACGTTAATCTGACTGTTGGTGGACTTTTGGACTAATCATTGTTTAGTCCGAACGCCCTCGTGACCGTGGCAAGGATCCACATCCAGATGACGTCAGGAACCGGGGCCCTCGTCTTCGCCGGCGAAGACTCTGTGTTTGTTGCGTGTGTGTGTGTTGTTGGGACACGTTATCGGTTGTTATTTTGTCGTCAGGGTCGTCAAGGACATGCTTCGGACGTCGCCGCTTTGGCTCGACGTCGGGGACGGGGGTATAAGTGGACGCCTCGACCACTAGGGGGTTGGGGTGTCGGACTGAGTACAAAATCAGTTAGTTACAGAGATAAATTGGATTTGATCTCTCGCAACCGAGGAGTCGTTTTCGAATATCGAAATACAAGAGCAACAGTGTAAATAAAATCTTATTCTTGCTTCATTAAAACTTAGAATGGCCTCTTAAGTTTTGGCAGAACGTTTATAGAATAAAAATTGCTTGTACAAGATTTGCGAATCTAAGTCGAGTGCCATTAGGCCCATTTTACTTTGACGGTTTATAATTTAGTTTACCCACAATGACTACTCGATTACGAGCGAGCAAATTTAGAGTACTAAGGCTACAAGATGGTAATCTGCGTGGTCCGTCACTTATTCTTATTTATCATCATCTTCATATCAACCCAACTCCTCCCAAAATAAGAAGGGGTAAGGCTGGTCCACCACGCTGGCCAAGTGCGGATTGGTTGACTCCACTCACCTTTGAAGACGTTATGAAGAACTGTCTGGCATGCAGGTTTCCTCACGATGTTTTCCTTCACCGTTGAAGCAAGTGATATGTTAATTGCTTAAAACGCACATAACTTAGAGAAGTAAGAGGTGCGTGCTGGGATTCAAACTCCCGGAAGTGAAGTCGCAGCCCTACCCTCTGGGCTATCAGCGTTCGTCAATTATTACTCTAAAAAAATAGCTCGGAGTTAAGAAATTGGCCTAGTTCATCCCCGGGTTCATCCTCGGAGATCTCGTTGGACGAGCTTTATAATACCCATTAATTCTACATTCTAAGGTAAAGCGTGGTGGTGCTCTGAAACCGGACTGTGGCTTGCCTGGTTTTCGGCCGATGACGCAGATAATGAAAGGAGAGATGAGTTAAAAACACAAACCAACCAAACTGCCCCTCAGATGTGGCTCTCACTAGCTGGACTATACAAATAAATATATACACTATACAAGTATACACTATAACTAACTATAGTTATACACTCTCACAATCACTCTCTCTCCCACTGGCTTCGCACGGGTATAAAGTGGAAAAATAAACTGTGATAATAGAATTGTTGTATAAACAATGTAAGCAGCTGACGTTTCGTTACACTATACGAACAAAATAGGCAGCCGAGTGATTCGGACCCGTAAATTATTGTTTCGGTTGCCTATGATTTCTTCTGGAGTACACATTACTAATAATAATATTATATCTTTATTGCCAGATTGTAAGTATACAAGGTGTTGTATAGTCAAAAATACAAATTGTGTAATTACAATCAGCCACACAATGGCATGCAATGGTATAATGGTATGCAATTACATTTTATCACAATAAAAAATATTTTTGTCCAATTCATTACATGTTATATAGTCTAGGAATAAACATAATCATAATGTAATTAATTCAATTTTAATGTCATTACTATCAAATTATACATAATTATAAAAAAATTATTTCGTGTCATAAAAATGGTACACATTAAGCCATTGAAATAATTTAGTTTTAAATTGATGAATTACTTATGATTTCACATAGTTAGGTATTTCATTTACACTTTGATACACATCATAACACAATATTTATTAAAATAGTTTTAGGAAGGTAGTTTCAAACTCAAAGATCAGAATTTCTAGCATACCTAGGTGAAACTACCTTACGCATGATACGAGTATGATATCCAAATTCAAAGCTTTGAAAAGAGTATGATACGTAATGAACACAGTGTTTAAACCAACCTCCATTTAAAAAAAAATATTAAATTGAAATAGTAAGCAATCCAAAATAAATGCCATCTAAATGTAAAAGAGCGGTTTGATTAAGAAATTTGAATAAATTATAATACGGGGAAAATTATTTTGCATCCAAATGTGTTGTAATATTTTGTTAATTTGGATAGCCGTCCAAGGGCTATAAACATTTTCAAAGCATATTGTTTATTACTCGCTTTTATCGCAATCTTCGTCGTCATCATCAAGAGCCTATAACAGTCCGCAAGCGAGGGTTTGCCCAATCACCACGTAGGGCAGACGAGATGTAAAGGCACAGAGACTGCCCGTTCTCCGTTATATTCGCTTAGTCGCCTCGTACGACAACCGCGGGAATAAAGTGGTTGTGACAACTGTGTTCTCATCTCTCGTCACCACAGGGCATAAACAGGTTATCACAATACTGTATCTTGATTTTTTTTTTACCTTTGCCATTAATATTTTTTATCCAATTTATTACATGTTAAAGTCTAGGAATATACATAATCATGATATAATTACCAAATTATATATCATTATTACTCAACTTCGGTTTGCCGACGATGTAGTCATAATGGCAGAGACTCTGGGAGACCTAAATACGATGCTCAATGGCCTCAGCAGAGCTTCTCAACAGGTTGGCCTACGAATGAACATGAGCAAGACGAAGATTTTGGCTAATGCTCATGTTCCGCTTCAACCAGTAATCGTTGAGAACACTGCACTCGAAATTGTTGACGAATACGTGTACCTAGGACCAGTTAGGTAGGTCCAATTTCGAGAAGGAGGTGAACCGCCGAATCCAACTCGAATGGGCAGCGTTCGTTAAACTTCGTAACGTCTTTTCGTCATAAATCCCTCAGTGCCTTAAAACTAAAGTCTTTGAACAGTGCGTGTTGCTAGTGATGACCTATGGCTCTAACATGGTCGTTAACTATGGGCCTCATCAGAAGGCTCAGAGACACTCAGCGGGCGATGGACAGAGCTATGCGCGGAGTATCTCTACGCGATCGAACCAGTAATGTGGAGATTCGTAGAAGAACCAGAGTTACCGACATAGCTCAACGAGTCGCGAAGCTGAAGTGGCAATGGGTCGGGCACATAGTCCGGAGAAAGGATGGACGTTGGGGTCTCAAGGTGCTGGAATGGCAGCCCCGAACTGGTAAGCGCAGCGTTGGTCGACCCCCAACGAGGTGGACAGACGACATTTTTACAAGAATACTTTTCAAATGAAAGAAATTCATAGTTATCAGCAGTTATATATTTTCTAACCTATAGTCTGGCCAATGGTCGCTCAACTTATGAAAACATTTTTTTTTTTAAATATAAAAATATGTTTTCCACGGTAAATTACATATTTCATTAAAAATTTCACGGCGTATCATAGTGTAATTGATAGCTACAAATTGGCAAATGTAATTAAGGCATGTTATATGAGTTTATTTCTTTTAACACGTTTTTCCCATCATCATTATCACCTTCAATTATGGGTAAACGTTTGAGAATTCACACTTTTAAGACTGATTCGCGGTATTCCTTTTTAAACAGTGTCTGTTCGATTCTCGCACGAGACAAAAAACCCTCATTAAACGTTCGCGCAAGTCTTTAATCATTACAAAGAAAAAGACTAAACGCATATAGAGATTAATAATTAACAAGTAAGTAATAATTAAAACGACTTTCAATATTGTGTGCATTATTCTACTAGTCAAAACCTCATCATTTTATACCCATATTAACGGAGTTGTAAAAAGATATGTAATCCGCCTACGAAGATATATGTACGTATGAGTTATGTAGGTGTTAGTGTATCATTACTAATATCATTTCCAAAAAGCCTCACCATATTTGACAATTCGTTCAGCTCACCAGGTGGTATGTGATGATTCACGCAATCACGAACATATATTTGAGTACACGGCATCATACTTTCGCGTTCACAGCCTGTCATCGAGACATATGATAATTCCTTAATTGAATATTAAAAAAAGAAAGAATGAAAATAATTGCCCTGGGAACTCATGCCATGTGAAATAACGAAACTATTTTGTTAAATAATGTACAGGAAAGTTTATCAAAAACAATAGTAGTTTTTTCAAGAAAAAAGTAATGAAAGTCCTAAAAATGTATGTAAGTAATGAAAGTCCTAAAAATGATGCAGTCTAAGATGGTAACTGCTAACGGCTAACCTAGGAAGGGGAAATTATATTAAGTCTTGTATACGTAAATAACGACACATCGTGCATCGGAATCGTACCGGAACCCTCAATCGATCAGCTGCAAGTCTTTGTCGTTAGACCAGAGAATATTCCAGAATTATAAATTCCCAGGACCTCCCACAGTCCTCATCGCTGCGCCAGGGAGGTCGTCAAATCCCAACCGCCTTTGGCCTAACCCGGTAATCAACCCTAGGGATCAGGAATTCGTGAGCCGTAGTTGAGTTCTGGTAACCATTTAACCGGAAGTGGAACGAAGAACGAAGAATTTAGAAGCGGTGATAACGCAGTGAGTAGGAGCTTGACTTCACTTTCGAGGGGCCGAGTTCGAATCCCAGCTAACTTTTCTAAGTTATGAGCGTTTAAAGTAATAAAAAATATAACTTGCTTCGACGGCGAAGGAAAACATCGTGAGCAACCTGCATGCCTGACAGTTCAACATAATGTTCTCAAAGGTATGTGGAGTCCATCAATCAACACGGGGCCAGCAAGGTGGACTACGGCCTTAACCCCCTTGAAGATAATGACGGCCGATCGGCGCAGTTTGCAGCGACACTGCTTTCTGAGTCCAAGGCCGTGGGTTCGATTCCCACAACTGGAAAATGTTTGTGTGATGAGCATGAATGTTTTTCAGTGTCTGGGTGTTTATAATATGTATATAATAAGTATTTATGTATTATATTCATAAAAATATTCAACAGCTATCTTAGTACCCATAACACAAGCTACGCTTACTTTGGGGCTAGATGGCGATGTGTGTATTGTCGTAGTATTTGTTTATTTATTAAAAAAAAAAAAAAATGGGGCTAGCTGAAAACCAGTGCCGCGCTTTAGTATGCAGCTATACTGAGCCAGCTGCTTTGTCACACTTTTCTTTTTTATTCTTTAACAAATTTATGACACAAATGTAACATTTTACACAAATGTGTGACTATTAATAAAGGCGATTTTTCTTTCTTTCTTTCTTTCATTGTGGGAGGAGACCCGTATCCTGTAGTGGGTCGGTAATGGGTCGTTATGATGATGATGATTCCTCACTTAACGGGGCAGGATTTAAAGATCCGTCAGATGCAAGCAAGCACTTGTAAGAATGAATTGATTATTATGTGAAACGGTATGTTAAAAGCTTGTAATGAAAAACAACAACTATATTAATTAACGTAAATAAACTTTGTGTACGCATAAACAAATCTTATATAATCATCAATTAAAACATTCCGACATTACAACAAAAAATAAATTCCATAATGAATCGTTAACAAAAAACATACGGTAATACAAATGACTCAATTCAAAATTATTACTCCTTTATACATGAATAATAAGCTCGAGCTACAAAAAGTTTATTTGCATGTTGTTACTGTGAAAACAATCGATTTAAATATATAGCCAAAGTTGGACAAGCACTTTGATCGTACTACCAGTGGCGTGCACTTCATACACGCACAAAAGCATTGCCTACCCAAATTATTTTATATAACTCGTATTGGAGGGGAATTTTTCCATTTTGTGTCATGGTCTTGCTTTATGAATGTAGTAGGTCGAAGAGCCTATTAGTTCAAAATTCAAAATTCATTTATTTCAAGTAGGCCTAATAACGTCAAGTCTGTCTGTGTGTAGTGATTCTACCACCGGTTCGGAAGACAGTTCGGTACCGAGAAGAAGCCGGCAAGAAACTCAGCAGTTGCTCTTTTCCAATATCAACAATTTACATTTTACATTTTAAAATTCATTTTTCTATCTTGTGAGAGATGAAAGCGGAGCTTCCAAGTAACCTTGTCATTAATAAATTCATTAATTGTTTAATAAATGTGTTTAACACATTGTTTAAACTAGTGTTGCCCAAATGCAAGAACAAGACGAGACTTAGCCAGTCTTGGTCTTGGTCTTGCGCCAATACACCTGGTCTTGGTCTTGGTTTTGGTCTTGCGCTCCCAGTCTTGGTCTTGGTCTTGGTCTTGCAGCAAGAGTCTTGCAAGTCTTGCAATTACCTATTAGTCTATTACTATTTATTAAAGTTTACTTTAAATCTTAGAAAAACGTATTAGAATTGGAACATTGTGAGCTTGAATTAACATAGCCATAGTAAAGATCAAGCAGATTAATAAATAACTGAAGATTTGATAAGAAATTCGAAAAATCAACTGACCTATATGTCGTTTTCCATGGAAGTAACTGTTTCTTAATAAACATTTATGATTTATAAGCTTACATTTGCTAAAACATGTAAAAAAACAAATTAATTACAATAACTTGACTGTATTTTAAAGAACAATACTTATCTGTCTAGAAAGAGATTGAACCCTCAACTTATAAGAAATTTAATAAAAGAGTTTTACGATTTATCATTTATTTGAATAAAAAATAAAATACAACACAAATCAACAGCTTTATCATTAGGTTATGATACTTTATATCAATTCTTTTGACCAAGAATTAATACAAAGTAACCATCTGGCTGACTCATCACTTAACCTATTTCTATGTTTTCTAATTACTAATGATGCTTTAGAAAATAACCTCTCAGCAGGTACTGAAGTTGCAGGTATTGAGAGAAAATCACGGGCCATTTTCGATAAAATCGGATACTCTGTCTCATGCGTCCTCCACCAATATAAAATGTCTTCCGAGCTGGCAGTTCATGGTTTTCTCAGGTACTCCTCCAACTCGTCTATCACTAAGCCTTGAAGACAAGATCCAGATGACGTCGAGGGACATTCATAGAGTTTATCAAAGTCTATTACGTCTTCATCTTCATCACATACTTTATTGTCTTTTTCTGGTAATTCCAGAGATTTGTTCAGTGAGTGTAGACTTTTATATTCTTCATAAAGTTCATTGAACTTGCGCAGACTTTCTGTTTTAAGTTGCTTCCCCCACATTGTCAGGTCAAAAGTCTGAGCCTTATGCCTTGGGTCTAAAATTAAAGAAGTACAATAAATCCAGTTGCTCTTCTTGTAATGTTTAAGCATTTTGTCTCGAGCTGCTTGGAAAGCTAGAATGAGCCTTTCATCCACTTCAGATCGATTAGGTTTCTCATCTAACTGTTTTACCATGGATTCAATTTTATCTAGCAAGAGATTAAATGATACAATGACTAGCGGTAACGTAACATATTTGTCTCCACCAAGTTTTGTACTTAAAAGTTTAAAGTTTATTAGAAATTTATGTAATTTTTCGAGTACCTGCCATTCATTAGCTGTGATTTGAAAATCATTCAATTCGGTGACAGAACTGCACAATATGTCAATGCCCGCTCTCACTTTTAAACCAAATCCAATCATATCATGTGTGGAATTCCATCTCGTTGGACAGTCAAGAATGGCATTTAGATTTGATGGCACGCCACCTGCTTCACAAGCAGACTGAAACTTCTTCTTCACTATCTCACTTCTTTTTATTTTACTGGAAATACTGCGTAACTTTGTTACAGATGTACGCGAGTCAGCAATATTTGGTGCAGATTCTTCATCTTCCTCATCCTCAGTTTCGTCTGCATAGTCTTCGTACTGCTGATCTTGCGCGTTAGTGTCAGACTCACAGTGTAATGCTAAGGTCTTTAATAAATCTTGTACACCAAGGTTTAAAATGTGAGAAAAGCACCGGAAATGTTGATTGTCTGAATCAAAGTGTGGCGGCAGCTGTTTGCCCAGTTCATACATAAATTTGGTATTTGCAGTTGCGTTGTCGACCGTGATACCTTGTATTTTATCAATTATGCCATATTCCAATAAACATTCATGGAAAATCGTTGCAATATCTTCCCCAGTATGTCGACCGCGTGATGGTATAAAATCAAGAACTACAGATCGATACTTCCATTCGTTGTCTATATAATGAATAGTAACCCCGTAGTAACTCCTACCAGCAATTGACGTCCACCCATCAATGGTAAACGACATTTTAGATGATAATGGTTGAAGTCGTTCCTTGAGATTCAATTGGAGCTCTTCAAATCGCTCTTTGACTTTCCTTCTAAGTGTAGACCTTTTAGGAAACACCATATTAGGGCAAATACGTCGAAAATATACTTGTGTAGCTTCGTCATCGAAAAATGAGAAGGGAAGATATTTTTTCACCACCCAATCAACTGTAGCTGTCGTGATGTTGTCACTGCTGTTTTCCGACTGAAACAAAACAATAAATCTTGTGTTATTATTTAAAACATACTAGGTTTGAGCGTATAAGAGGAGGAGGTTTGTTGTTGTTAAATCGAGAAAATCGTTAAATTGATATTTGTTATATTAAGGTTGCACTGTACTGTAATTTACCAAAATAAAGTACTTAGTTGTTACTGGCCGATTAAATGAAAATATGGGTGTTTATAAAAAATATTTAAGACGATAATTACATACTTAATATGTCGCACCCCTAGATGAAAACACCACTAACTCAAAAATACTTACGTAAGTTAATGGCGTTTTTGAAAGTATCGCATGAATAGCTACGCGGAGTTAAAATTCTTTTAACTGTTAAAAAAATATTCTTACCTGTCCACTTCTTCCAGCGGTTACTAAAAAGCTTGTGATATCTCCACTTAATTTTGGTTTAACAGGAAGAAATATTTCTGATTCCTTTTTGTGGAAAGACATTAGATGTTTCCTTAAGCCTGAAGTGTTTCTGTTTTTCATTTTTATTTCAATCTTTTTATGTTGGCACAATTTACACAAGGCAGTTTGGAATGCATGAATTATTTCGAAAAACTCCTCAAATTTGCTTTTGGGTCTTTTAGATCTGTGACTCAAACTCTCGTTACTCGGACTAGAATAATTTGAATCTTCGTCACTCATATTAAATTGTACACGTGATACGTTTTTAGAAAACAACGAGAATTAGTAAAAACAATTATTAAGTTAGAATCGAAGCACAGCTCAATTGGAAATGACTGGAATTAAAATAATTCCTTCATTTATAGTACGTTTCCTTGCTTTTTACCGCGCCGCCTCGCCACGTGCCGGCTCTATGAAAAGGATGCCGCCGCAAATCGAACGATGCCGCGTGCGGCGTACAAACACACACTAAATATTACCTACTTGTACAGACGCGACCCGTGAATAAAATATATGTAAAGAATTAGTGCCAATCACTATTCTTTACATATAAGTGAATGTTTTGGCGTGCATCTATACTAATATTATAAAGCTGAAGAGTTCGTTTGTATGTTTGATGACAGAAGTTTTAAAATAAATAAATAAATCCTGAACGTCACTATACCTCCAAAGTTACTATTCCTCGTGGACGAAGTCGCGGGCACAGCTAGTAAATACTTACTCTCATCATCTCTCTCAGAGATATTCGAACACTTTTTTGCTATTTTTTCTTGTAAAAACTTAAGAAATATAATGACTAAATGTACAATAATAGTACCTAAGTAATTAGTTTAAAACCATATAAGTAATCAATATTATAATTACTTACTAGAATGAATTATTATGACATCTACTACCTATCCTCACCATTTTATCCTAATCATAATACTACTTGCGTGATCAGTATAAAGTATTCATTTTCATTCTAAGCACTCTGAAACTTATTTATTCTTTGGAACACCTGTAGGTACTCTTAAAATTCGAAATTATTTTGCATGAATAGTGTCAAATGTTATGATTTCGGCGCGGCGGCAACGATTGTTTTAGATTTCAAAAGAAGCCGCCGGCGCGTGTATCATAACCATGTACTTCCGAAAAGCGGCAAATTTCTTTGAGAAGTAAGTACAAAACCTTTGATGCCGCATTATCAAAGTGCCGATGGTTAAAACATAACTATGCATGCACTCAGTTTGATTTTAATAGATATTTTTTTATTCGCTATGTTTATGGTATTAGTCGTAATGCGCATAGGTCCAGTTTTTCATATTCTTTGATATAGTTTTTTGCGTCTCATAGAATTCCTAAGCGTACCTACCTACCTATACACCGAACTGTTACACCTAACTACTCCGTGAAATAGCGCTAAGTCCTAGCTGCAAGACGCAAGAGTCTTGCAGGCTATGTCTTGTTCTTGCTCAAGTCTTGCACGGTCAGTCTTGGTCTTGGTCTTGCTAAAAATACGCGGTCTTGTTCTTGGTCTTGGTCTTGCAAAAACGCAAGAACAAAACCAAGACTGCAAGACCAAGACTGAATTTGGGCAACACTACTTTAAACGTATGCATTGGTAGGTCCAAAATTACCTTAGGAATCATATTATAAAAGCGTATACTCAATCCCACAAATGACTTCTGCACCTTTCGCAGACGATATAGCCAATATATAGTGGTTTTTTTTTCTGCCTGATCAACATACAGTTCTGCCTACAGTCCCCCCGCTTCCCGCAGGTGCCGTCGGCGACTAAGGAATATAACGGGAAACTAAGACTACCATCTACTACAACCCGTTTGCCCAGTGTTGGGAAAGGCTATTAGTCCACCAATGGACTGTTAATAGGCAATAGGCCATTGATAATAAGTGTTTTCTAGAAAACTAGCTATTGCCCGCGACTTTAACCGCATTTTTAATCTTTATCTTTATTTCGGACATTTGTCCATATCGTGTTAGCAAAACAATTAAGTTAAACCTAGGTTAGTACTTAATAACTAAAAAACAACCTATACACAAAATTCCTTATAGTCTAACTTATAACACCCCTATAGCCCGTGTGCACACCATCCCAGCTTCCCCAGAGAGAGCTAGCTGTCCAGCCTGAATGCCAGTGTACTGAGGAGGGTGTTGGTGCTGCTCACGAGCCTGCTCATCATTGACGCAGCACGCTTGCGGATGATCGCGTAGAAATCATCTACCCGCGCTTCCGCAAACATTAAAAATTTAATTTAAACATTAAAAATCCGCAAACATCTCTGACGCTGCAGCTGCGCTGTTTGCGGATTTTTAAACGCATTTTTATGGGTTTAAAAAAATCACACGTGAACTGTTGTGTTTGGTTTTCTGCCTTCGGGATGCAATTTATCTCGATGCAAAGTTATGCCAAGATCGATTATACTGTGAAGCCGTGCATGGATAACAAAGGTTACTTTTATAAAACCTGGTAACACTTTCCGGGTGCTTTTTTTAAATAAAAAGTATCCTATCTATCTCTAGAATGCAAGCTATATATGTGGCAGGATGCGATCGTTTATAAGCCCAATTAAACTTAAAGATCTCAGTCGTAAATGTAAGAATACAAAGGCATAAAAAGTGAAAAAAAATAAAGTATAGACTCGGTTGTTAAGGACCAAAAATATTTTTAAGTTTCAACAGAAATTAAAATGCTTGCATGCATAACTATGGCATTAAGATAAAGCGTCAATTAGTAAAGATTAACTAATTCCCAAAAAAGATTTAATATAAAATGAACAGATTAAAGATTGTAATCAATTACATAGCCCAGTCATAAAAGTTAAAAAAGACTTTGACTTTAGTACTAACATTTAAAATTAACATAATTACTAAAAAGATATTATCATTAATTGCACTGCAAAATTATTTTACGGCGTACGCCCACGGGCAGGGAGTTTACGAATAAAAGAGGTAGTTACGTTGACGACAAAAAATCATCGTCACGTCGTTGATTTCTTAAATATTGTCCCAGAGCCCAAGCCTCATCTTTATTGAAGAACTAGCTATTGTCATCGTTTTACGTCCACTTTATTACAGCTTTTCACAAATCCCGTGGGAATAGGGAACCGTTTGTTTTCCTGATAAACAATAGCCTTTTTTATGTTTATAGACGAGCGCTTGACAGCAATCACACCTGATGGTAAACGATGATGCAGCCTAAGGTGGAGGGCGCTTGCCTAGAAGATGCCTATTCACTCTTAATTTAAAGGTACTCATATTGCAGGCACTGGGGAAAATGAAAGCTGGAAGGGCATTTCAGATCCTAGCGGTGCGGATCTGAAACGAAGATGCGCAGCGCTTCGTACACGTACGCGCTATATCGTTCGATGGTAAAAAGGCGAGGGGGAACTAGACCAAGTAACTATATTACTCTTTAGCCTATGTTACTTTCTATCTTTTGAACTAACTCGAAAAAAATCAGGTTGATTGGTTGCTTAGTAAGGGCATGCAAGAAAGGCCAAAGAAACTAATAAAATAACACTTTCGTCTATATAATATTAGATAGAATTATTTTGTGTCTTTGGACATAATCAAATAATGTAAAACACGACTTATCTCTATGGATCGCGACGCAATACTGATGGCAAACTTTGCTAATTACCCAAGTTATAACTTGCATCTTCTTGGAAACTTACATGACTTATCTATATCTTTTTTCTGTTTGATGAGAAATAAATAATAAACAAACTTGTGTTATCGTTACTAAGATGACTAATGAATAATATAAGGACATAAATACTTATGATATACTGATAAATACCTAGAAACTAAAAAACTTCATGTTCATCACACATTTTTCATTCACTTTCAGATGTGTGTGTGTGTGTGAGAGAGTGCGCGTGGCTGCGCGCGTATGTGTGTGTGTGTCTGTGTGAACGATAGCGCGTGTATGTGAGTGGTGGTGTGTTTTAGCAAGGTAGCTCAAGAACGGATGAACCAATTTAGATTTTGTTTTTTTTGTTTGAAAGGTAAAGTAAGTGTTCTTAGATATGTTTAATGGAAATTGTGCGAAGATGGCTGCCGCTACGTTTTATCACAACTCCCTCAGTATCAAATCAAAGGGCTTGTGACTAGTAGAATAATGCACACTATATTGAAACTCGGGAGTTTTTTTAATTTATAAAGTTATTACGTTTTGAACAACACTGCCTACGGGTCATTTGAGTACATTTTTAATAAATTACTTTTCGGTTCAAGCACTCGAAACGAAACGTTAAGAGCACTTAATGTCATGTAAACACCACTTTATGTTTGCCAAATTGCGGATTAAGAAACTAATCCATTATAAGAAAATAAACCCAATGTTTCAAAGCATAAGGTTCAAATGTGATTGCTCTTTGTTGTTTTAAAGGCAACATTAAAATTTTAGTCGACCAATCAATAGATTGTTATTGTTATACAAATGTGGGGATGTAGGGGGAGGCATGGCCCAGTCAGCCTCCCAATTGCAGACCTCAAAATCTTACCAAATATGCTGTTATAAGTGGCGAAGGATCATTAACATATTTGACGGTCGATTGGCGCAGTGGGCAGCGACCCTGCTTTCTGGGTCTAAGGCCGTGAGTTCGATTTCCACAACTGGAAAAATGTTTGTGTGATGAGCATGAATGTTTTTCAGTGTCTGGGTGTATTATAAGTATTTATGTATATTATTCATTAAAATATTGATCAGTCATCTTAGTACCCATAACACAAGCTACGCATACTTTGGGGCTAGATGGCGATGTGTGTACTGTCGTAGTATATTAATTTATTATTATTTATTTATTTCTAACGACCTCCCACGGTGGTGAGAGCTATTTCGTAAGTGCCTCCCACTTCCGGGTTACCACGACATTTTTTTTTTGCTTGGTGGAAAAGCTTTGTTTCTACCTCCGACCCTTGGGTACCGGTGGGACCCAGTTATGTGGGACTCCCCCCTCTAAAGGGAAACCAAAAAAACTAAAAACCACCACGGCATGTCATGTTAGCTTTGTTATACCCCCGAAGATATACCTCCCGAACGTCTACCGACCACCAGAACCGATTGCTGGGGCACTTTTGCTAACGAGTAGAGGATCAGGCCAGATTTAACCCCCCCTTAGACCGTAGAGAGGCATGTGTAATGACGGGTACCTAGCCCAATAGCAACCTGCCGCCTCCCAGGACAAGCTGGCGAGCGGCATATTGCCGTTGTCTTCTTCCCACCCGTCTACGCCGGAGCGGATTTTAGAACCACTGGCAGCCGGCAGGGGCTATATGAACATAATCAATCGACCCAGCAGATCTCCCAATGCTTAGCAATGTGTTAAATAAATTGAAATTTGCTTGTAGTTAGAACTTCGGCCGCACGATTTGAGTAGAACAAAAATAAACCACCCTTCTCATTAGTTGATACAATAATTGATATATAAATATATTTATATATTTTTTTTAAATTTTATAACTGCTTCTTGTGTACAACCTAACCCTAAAGTCTGTGTTTTTTTTCCCCTTTCTTTGTTGGGTTGCCTGGCAGAGATCGCTTTTTAGCGATAAGGCCGCCTATTGTACTGTGTTTTATTTAGTGTTGTTTTTGTTTATAATTTCATTTCTGTTAGGTTTACAATAAAGTGTATTTTCATTGCATTTTATTTCATTTCATTTCATTACATTTAATTTCCCTCAAAACTATGATTTTGATGATGGGTTATATGGAGTGAATTAACAAATCCTTAAATGCTGGCTCCCCGAGTGCAACTCATGAGCATCAGTAATCACTTAACATCATTTGAACAGCTTAAAAAAGACCTCAACGCTGCAATCCATAAAAAAATCACAAAAGATATCGATGTGGATAAAAAAATCAAAACTTTTTTATGAACTCGATTACAATGAGTATATTTATTTCGCAATAGGTCACAATCTAACATACCCCGAGGCTGGTACTGTAATGATTACTAGGAAATAATTACGAGAGATTTTAAAATAATTATTCTGTATTCATTAC
The DNA here is from genome assembly GCF_905163445.1 of Pararge aegeria. Taxonomy (NCBI): domain Eukaryota; kingdom Metazoa; phylum Arthropoda; class Insecta; order Lepidoptera; family Nymphalidae; genus Pararge; species Pararge aegeria. The sequence goes on from NC_053203.1 coordinate 6,026,811, forward strand.
ACAAAACTTTCGAATGGTTTTCATATTGGCAATCAATGAAACATAGATGTTTGACATTTGATAATTGAAAATATAATTTGTTGTCCAACGGGACGTATATAATAATTTATTTGTAACTGTTTTAAACGGGTATAAATATAATATAATATATAATATAATATATAATATAATATATACTACGACAATACACACATCGCCATCCAGCCCCAAAGTAAGCGTAGCTTGTGTTATGGGTACCAAGATAGCTGTTGAATATTTTTATGAATATAATACATAAATACTTTTTATATTCTCGTATATATAATTATAATATAAACACCCAGACACTGAAAAATATTCATGCTCATCACACAAACATTTTTCAGTTGTGGGAATCGAACCCACGGCCTGGGACTCAGAAAGCAGGGTCGCTGCAAACTGCGCCAATCGGCCGTCAAAATAAAAGGAAAGACTTGTTTGTTTATTTGTAATAAATAGATAAACTTTGAAACTTCTGAAACGATTTTAATATTTGTTTCACCATTGGAGAGCGGTGATAGCTCAGTGTTTAGGACGTCTGTTTTACTTTTGGTGGGCCGAGTTTGAATCGCAGCATGCACCTCTCTCTAACTTTTCTATGTTATGTGCGTTTTAAGCAATTAAAGAATCACTGCACTATCCCGTTTTCCCTAACCTAATTCTCTACCATAAAGGGTTGTCTGGAGGAGATCGCTTAAAGCGATAAGACCGCCTTTGCGCATCTTATATATATATATTTTTTATTGTTTTGTTATTTGTGTTAATTTGTGCAATAAAGACTTTATCTATCTATCTCTCTATCTAATTGTTCCCGTGGGATTTGTAAAAGGCCGCAATAGACCGATTTTTGTCGACATCTTATGCGAAGCCGTGAGCGCTGTTTGTGTGTGTGTGTTTTAAGTTTAATGTGGCAGGGGACATTTCGAAATTTATTATTTCCAAATTTTCTCTGGACTGGTCCTGTGGAGGAGGCTTTAGGCCTCGCTGGTTACCGAGTCGTGCCGTTAAGCGTTAAAGCTAAGCTAAGCTAAGCTAGAAACCGGTTTTTAGTGTGGGTTAAATATAACTGCCATACTCCCTAACAGTTTAGCCCGCTACCATAATAGACTGCATCATCACTTACCACCAGGTGAGATTGCAGTCAAGGGCTAACTTGTAGAGTGATAAAAAAAATACGGTTTGCAATCCGAGAGCGCAGACAGAAGTGAAAACTTATCCTGGCGTGTTAGACATTTTTTAGATGAGTACTAGAATTATTGGGTTACGAATAGTATTTTATTTATGAATTGTATTTTATTAATTATTAATATATAGAAACTTTAAAATACATGTAATATTTTGTAACAATTCCGGCAACTTTTATATCATCGTCATTAACATTAAAGTTATTACAATCTAAAACAGACTCTATACGTTCATGTTAACTAAAATAAGAAATAAATAATTTTGATTTGAAGTAATTTGAATATCTCGTAAAAACCGCATCAATTGCACTTTTATATCTCGTGCAAATATTATAAATAATAAATAAATAAATATACTACGACAATACACACATCGCCATGTAGCCCCAAAGTAAGCGTAGCTTGTGTTACGGGTACTAAGATGACTGATGAATATTATTAATGATATACATATAATATGTACAGATAAACACCTACACACTGGAAAACATGTTCATCACATAAACATGTTCCAGTTGTGGGAATCGAACCCACGGCCATGAACTCAGAAAGCAGGGTCGCTGCCCACTTCGCCAGTCGGCCGTCACGATCATCATCATACTGCGTTGATCGGACATAGTAAAATCTAATTCTCTATTCAAAAATCGCTGCGTCTCGTAACGGTGTCGCGAGTCCAGAGAATTTATCCCATCTAAAATTATGCGTACAGTGCGAAAAGAAGTTTTCACCGTGGAATTCGTGGAATTCCGCAAAGAAACGCCTGTTTCTATCGCATGCTATTGTAGGTAATTTGTAAAAAGAGATACCAGCTATCAGAATCAAATGAAACTCGCATGCGTACAGTTATAACAAGCTGTCATAACAGTAACCATATTCAGTTTAAATGAGTTTATTCTCGCGGCGGAAATTCCGCGGTTCCGAATTAAAAATTGAGCATATAACTCGGTTTTATATTGCAGACATTTTTCAATGTCCGCAACTTTTCCCCAGAGCAAGATTTCGTATGACACAATGGTATGGAAATGCGGAAAACAAAAGTCGACAGCGGAAGCCGCAACGGAAATAGTGAAATCCGGCAATTGGGGAAAATGTCCGTATATCGGGAGCAATATTTTGGTGCCTTTTTCCGTTAAGACGTTATCACTGATGATCTACATGCCATATCTGCCATATTGGATGGAAGCAGGCGTTACTTTGCGGAAATCCATGATATATATAATGAAAAATAAAGCTTTATTTGCTGTACTCAACGAAAAGCAGGCGAATCTGTATGGTGTAATTTATAATTTCTTCAATATATACTCCACACCAAACATATCTTCGGCAATGTAACTACGCACGTTTCGCTCCGAAACCGGAGCATCCTCAGGAAATGTTGACTTTACATATAGCAAATTAAGCTTAATTTTCATAATACATAAACGTGCCATTTTTATTTAGCAGTTATCAAAAAGAATGCGGTTTTATTTTGAATTGAAGGAACACATCCTGCAAAATTTTGCCCTATGTCCATCAACGCGAGAGGTATATATTCATATATATGTGCCCCCATGTGCCTGTGACAACACAGCACTGCAACAAGGCCGTGGGTTCGATTCCCACAACTGGAGAATGTTTGTGTGAAAAACATAATGTTTATCACTGACTGTGTTTTCATCTGTATATTGTTAGCATTTATTATATTTATTATTTAAACAACTTTATTGCATAATGAAGGAAACGCACACAGGAACACTTACATTAACATATATGCAAAAGGCGGCCTTATCACTAAAAGTGATCTCTTCCAGGCTACCTTAACTAATGGAATAAGGCAATGAGAGACGGGAAATCGCAATTCTATAATAAATATATACATAAATAATTAAATAAAATAATAAATGTAATGATATATATAAATATATATTTATATATATAGCTATACATAAATACACATACATATACATATAATATTAACATGTTTATAGTGACAAATAGTGCCTCCTTACACGACTTTTTAAATCGCAAGGAATGTCATCAGGGAGTGCATTCCACAGAATTGCCGCTTTTACTGTTTATGTATGTGTATTAGATTCATAAAAACATATCAATCAGCTATCTTACGAGTGGTACCCATAACACAAGCTACGCTTACGGTGGGGCTAGATGGCGTTGTGTGTAGTGTCGTAGTATATTTATTTATTTTAATTTTATTTATTTTTTATTTATACTCTTTATTTGCCCACAACAAAAAATACAGAAGAAGAATAAAAGGAAACACAGACAGAAGAAGTATACAAAAGGCGGCCTTATCGCTTTGTAGCGATCTCTTCCAGGCAACCTTAGGATAAGGAAAACAAAAGGATAACATACTGCAGGTTGTGCATATTAAAAAAAAATACATACTAATAACTACATACTAATACTTAAACTAGATTACACAAATAAAATAATACATAATATATTGAATATTAAAAAATAAAAAATAGTAATAAACTAATATATACTATAACATATCATAAATACATTGACAACAGTAAATACTATTAAAAGTCGTCTTCAATGTAAACTATAGTGGTTTTTGACAGCTTTCTTAAAAATACAAAGGGACTTACTTAGATTGCCTTATGTCTAATGTCTCTTAGCGGCAGAAATAATCATGGTAGTTGTACTTCTCCAGACGAGCTCTGTCACAAAAAGCTATGCTACTACTACATTCTGTTCTGCCGTCACAACACGGCAAACATGATAAACATTGGTATGCTATAGCAACTTTATAACAAATACCAGTATATCCTTTTCCTTAATACGGCAGTTATCATTAAGGCAATGCTTTAAATTTATTTAAGCTAATAAAAGTGTCGGTTACACACTGAATTTATTGTAGGCGCGTTGAAAATTATGAAAGGTATTTTCTTTGTATCAGATTATCTCCCGGATTGCTTCTGGGCCGCTTGTAAAACATGCACCCACGTGATACTAATCTTGTAGTGACCACACGTTTGTGAATATTGGATAGAACAGGCCACACAGCAACAGAAGACTACGACATGGATGTTGATTGTAGGTACTCATAATATAATAATAATTATAATCTTAGTCAATTAAATGCAAATAGTTGGTAAGGAAGAGAAAAAAAAACTAGACTAATTAATAATAAAAAAAATTATAGTCATGTTAAATTACTTAAAATAAGTTGTTGGAATGGTATATCTTTATACAAAGTAAACTATGTAATTAAAGAAAGACGGAAAATGAAGAGAAAAAAAAATAACCAAAATAAAATTATTAAAAAAAAACAACAAAAAATAATAATAATAATAGAAAAAAGCATATTTGAGTACCGACCAGTCCAGAACAGTCTTCGATCCCAAGCTCGAAGGAAAAAGGGAAGGAACACAAAAAAAAACAGGCGTTACTCTGCGGAACTCCATGATATACAATGAAAACATAAAGCTTCATTTGCTATACTCCGCGAAAAGCAGGAGAATCTTTACTGTATGATTTTTCTCTACTATCTATACACTCAGTGGCGTGCACAGGGGATGCGTGAAGCAGGAACATGGCATTAAATGGAAAAATCCCCCTCCAATACGAGTTATACAAAGTGATTTGGGTAGGCAGTGTTTTTGTGCATATATGAAGTGCACGCCACTGTTTATACTCCACACCAAACACTTTTAGTAGTAGTAAAGATTTTTTTGGCCGTGCTCGTCCAACATTTTTGCTGTGCTCCGGCGTGGATGCCGGTGTAGTTACAGACACATGAGGCATATAGCCTACGCTTCACGTTGTTTTTTTTTTTTCCACTACAAGTTAGCCCTTGACTGCAACGTCACCTGGTGGTAAGTGATGATGCAGTCTAAGATGGGTAACGGGTAACCTGGTATGGAGTATGGTAGTCATACCGCTAATCGGTGTCAACGCGACATCGCACCGAAACACTAAATCGCATAGCGGCACGTCTTTGTCGGTAGTGTGGTAACTAGCCACGGCCAAAGCCTCCCACCAGACAAATGTGATGAACATTGCATGCCCTGCGAAGTGTTACTCCGTTTATATCAGGTGGGCCATCTACACGGTCTGGTAATTATTACTATGAAGAAATTACAATCTACTTACTATACAGAAGCCGAAGATACGAGTACATAGTAGATTAAAGATAGATTGACAGATGACAAACATAGTGCTTTCTTTTTATTTTATCCCTAAATTACTATAAATACCTAAGAAACGCTAACTATAAATTTGCGTTCTAGGTAACTTTGTAATTTTTTAATTAATTCTACTTTATTGTGTAACATATCTTTTTTTCGCTGTGTACAATTTTATAGATTAAATTGTCTGTGTTTGAATAGTTTATGTCGTTGAGCCTAATTTTGGCCTTCTCTCACATCTCAAAGCGGGTTTTCAGAATATAACAGATTACAAACTTTATTGCTACAGAACACAGGGAAAAAAGAAAAGAAAAAAAGAAATAGTATTTAGTGCTATATACCTTATTATAATACCTTAATGGATCATTTTAAGGTATTTCAGGTATATTTTCAAAGTAATAAGCCACCATAGCGTCCATGGGATCCAGCGTATGTCGTGTCCTGTGAGCACTATACCTACCTCCAATCAGCGGCGTGCACAAAAACACTGCCTACCCAAAAACTTTAATATTACTCGTATAGGAGGGCATTTTTTTAATTTTATTCCATCTTTCTGCTTTATGCCTACCCTAATTAAAAGCCCTGTGTACGCCAACGTCTCCAATATTTGGACGGCCGATAGGCGCAGTTTCCAGCGACCCTGCTTTCTGAGTCCAAGGCCGTGGGTTTAATTCCCACAACTGGATTTTTTTTGTGTGATGAGCATGAATGTTTTTCAGTGTCTGGGTGTTTATATGTATATTATTCATAAAAATATTCATCAGTCATCCCATAACGCAAGCTACGCTTACTTTGGGGCTAGATGGCAATGTGTGCGTCGTCGTAGTATATAAATTATTTATTACTTTTTCATTTTTACAGATCGCTATATAAGAAGACAGTCAAGCGCGAAGCTGTCATCGATGAACCATAGCACACATATAAACCAGAACAAATCTTAAAAATTGTTCGGGGATCCTTTATCAAAAATTTTCATGGGATGCATTCAAGGGCGTTGATTCATATTGCGGACATAATTAAAACTTTCAAGCAACAAGCAGTACGCCTAAGAGAAGACTTAGCGCAGTCTCATCGGACATTCTGGTATTTCTTTATTCATGTCGGCCTATCACAGGCATTTATGAGGCGCTCATACATATAATATGTTTACATAATTGTAAGGGGATGGTGATAACTTCGTTCGCCAACCTAAAACTACAAGGGTTTCAAACGCACCCTGGTCTAAGAAGAGCCCACAACAAACTTAGCTGGGTAATTTTTTTTTTGTTATCATCATCCCACAGTAAATTTACATTTCGCTATGAAGTTAGAGCAATTCACACCCAAGCTTTTTTATTGTTTAAGTAATCCTTAACGTTATAATTGGTTTTCTCTGTAAGCTTACGTTTTATATAAACTTTGAACTTATTGAGAGACATCTCAAAGATTATTACGATCATAATTGATAATAAGAAAATAATTATGAACCGTGCATCGTGGTTCTAAATAAAACTTTATTATTATTAATCATTAATTGTTAAAGCCCGAGAAATCGTTGTGTAAGTTCTATTTCATTTTCTTATAAGAAACGAGACCTGTAAGCCAGCCGTAAGAAATTAACAGGCTGAAGGTGTTGAGGAAGATCGTCTAACGATAAGGAAGTTTCTGACATTTTATGCAGCGGAAAATTCTTAAATTAACTATTTTGTATATATGCATGATTTAATAGCCGCCGCCGCTTTAGACGTTTCACAAAAAAACTCCTGCTCAAGTTAGTGAATACTGAATATCCTTCAAAATTTTAGAACTAGTGAATTACTTTAATGTTCTTACGACACACACGTGGTTATGAGGACATAAAGTTGTAAGTATGCAAAGACGGCCTTATAGCTACAAACTCTTCAGACAATCTTTATTGAAACAAACCCTTACTATTCTTACAAATGCGGATTTTCGGCATATAGTTAATTGATAGTTCGTATTCAAATTATAAGTTCGTAAACAAACGGTACCCGTAAGATAAGTAAGAAAGAGTTTTGAACGTGAACGAAGAACTAGGGCAATAGCCAGTAATAAAAACCCAGTTTTGACCCACAGGTTTTTTATTCCACTGCAAGTAAGTCTTTGACTGCAATCTGTTCTGTGGTAGGTTATATTGCAGTACAATATGGTAGCGACCCACAGGTCCGGTAGTTTGTCGGGAGGGGCATAACGTAAGATACCTCCTTGAAAAGGCGGGACTGTTTTTGGCTTTGAAGGCTTTTATTAACCGTGAACATGATCGATGAGACCTTGATTTGCATGTTTCCAAATTACCCCGGAGATTGCTATCGGTATCTCATGTCAGATGTAAAGCCTCAAATTATCCCACTTGAGGGGTAATACCTGAAGAGCTTTTAGTGTACCGCGAATGAGTGTAATTTTATTTGAAACCGGTTTACTTTTTCAGCTTATTTCACACGCGTGTCACACTTATGTTTTTTTTTTCGTTACCCTGGCTTTGTAATTGTATGTGCAATAAAGACTTCTTCTTCTTCTAATGATCACGTGACATGACCGAATTAAATGTTGTAAATTAAAACGCGACCTAAACTGCCACGTGGCAGCTCAGCGCTCTTTTCTTTTGGATTTTTTTAGTTGCTTCTATAAAAGTATACATATTAAAACTTAATTAAATTTAAAATCAAAAAAATTAACATAGAAGAATTCAAAAAATTTTTGTCGTCCCTATTTTAAATATAGCTTTTTTTCTCATAAGAAAACCTTATTGCAATGCTTTAGATTTTTTTAACGAGAAGACTACTGAAGAAGCTTGCTTTTTTATAATCAGAATCAATCAAGCCATTTGGACTTTAGAACTACAGAATTTATTTTTTATTTAGTTATTTATATATATGTAACAAAACAAGGTTTACTATGACCCACAAATATTTGAATATATTTAGGTAAAAAGTCATAATTTGGCCCTGGTGTGGGTGAGTATCTGACTCCTAACTAGTTATAACTGTATTTAGGATATCACATATTCTACCGCGGACTAGTGGCATGTACAGGATTCATATTTAGAATAGACAAAAATATAAAGTAACCTTAAAAAAAAAGTGAACGGCCCACCTAGAGAACTTTAAAAACAAATGTAATACTAGCCACCTAGGTATTATGTTTTAAATTCAAAACCTACGTGACCAGTAAAGAAAAACGTTTTTTTAATATGAATATTAATATTTAAAAAAATATATCTACTAAAAAACTAAAATAAATAAAATTAAGATAAATTTACATAGTAAAAGCTGGATATAAATCTCGGGAGCTGTTATAGAGATATTAAACATAATTCCCTTTTGAGCGGAATCTTTTAAAATTTAAATTGAACTCAAAACTTAAATCGCCTTAAAATTGAAAACCGGGAACTACTTTTCACTTTGCCGCTCCGCAAATCTTTGCTCGCCACCTGGTTTCACAAAGTGTTATTTAAACTTATTATTAATTTAGTATTTAGATTCTGTTTTCAGTGTCCCTATAATAAATAACAGCACAGTATAAAGCAGTAGTTCAAAGCCTTCGAATTCTTGGTAAATACCGAAATCGTCTGAGCGGCGCAGTCTCGACAGTATCAAGAGGTTTTGTAGAAACGCTCGGGTTGCTTAACAGATCACTATTAGTGATAAGGCCGCCTTTGCACACTAGTACTCCGCCGCCTCAGCACTAAGTTCTATTACTGTTTTCTTTATTTTCCTTCTGTGTCTTGTTGTAATAAAGTTTTTTAATTCTTAACCTTACTACTGAAGCGTGCACTTCATACATGCGTAGAAACACTGCCTACCCTAAAAAATTATGTCACTCGTAAATTAAGATGGTTTTTCCATTTCCTGCCAAGTTCCTGAATCATGCCTTCAAAATTCATTTATGATCAGATTACATTTTATCAATAACAACAGAGACGATGGCATCAGGAAAAGTTTAAAACTGCGTTCCAGCCGCCATGCCCACCTCCGAAACTTAAGCTATGATTATATTATGTTCCAAACCATGTTGTTGCAACCCCTACCCTTGTCCTTAACCTTGTACAAGCCCAGTGGCGTGCACTTCATGCATGCACAAAAGCACTGCATACCGTTACTGTATATTAATTAAGCTTAATTTGCTATATTCCGCGAAAAGCAGGAGAATCTGTATGGTGTCATTTTTAATTCCTTCAATCCGTATACTCCACATCAAACATATCTTCGGCAATGTAGGATACATTACGCACGTTTCGCTCCGAAACCAGAGCATCCTCAAGAGAGACTTTACAATTAATAATTGTTAAGAATTCCGCAAAATAACGCCTGCTTCTATCCAATATTTGACTACTCTACTTTTCTCACCTCACCTTGCTAAGCAAATCAAATTCTGGAGGGTTTTTTTTACAATCTATACTCTATGGTTCGCGCTTCACAGGCTCTGGTGGGTGACAGGGACGCCATCATACTTTAGAGCGAGAAAGCGATATTAGAATGAACAGATTTTATTCAGACACGCCATGCGCGATGTTCCTAATTCAAATCATAAAAGCCCAAAGGACTCCAGTACAACATTACTTACGCTAAGCCTATAGGAGAAGCGGTGATAGCGCATTTGGTAGGAGCTCGACTTCACTTTAGAGTCGCTGAGATCGAATCCCAGCACCTTCAACTTTACTTAGTTATGTGCGTTTTAAGTGCTAAAAATATCACTTATTACCTTACCTTTTTTTTTTTTTCGTGTGGAAATCCACATGGGTACTACCGCACCACGGGGAGGCACAGTGGTTATGTCGGACTCTTACCGGCTAAAACTCCACGGTGTTCAAACAAGTCGCCTGGTGGCAGGGCCATGGGAACGCTTTCGCACACAACCGCGACCCAGCTAGCGGCGCTGTGGCAGACCCTCCGCTGAGACCCTATGACTCTACAAATCGCCGAAGGTGTACGGGGTACACAGTGTACACATTCAAACCCGAGGACTTATCTCCAACGGGTGATGGATTCCCCACTTATCACCTCACCTAACCTAACCTCACCCATACCACTAATCAGTTTCCACACGACATCGTACCGGAACCTTAAATCGTTTGGTGTCACTTCTTTTGTCGATTGGTTGTAATCACCGCCAAAGCCTCCTGGGAACCAGACTAGATCAGAGATAGTACCCCACTGGGTAGGACTTTACTGGGTAAACTTTCCGGGGGCTGAGTTCGAATTCCACCCCTAACTTTTCTAAGTTATGTGCGTTTTAAGCAATTTAAATACCACTTGCTTCAACGGTGAAGGACAATATCGTAAGGAAACCTGCATGCCTGTATTATATAGGTATTTATGTTATATATTTACATATTTATATATGTTGTATATGATTGTAAGTATTTTACATTAATTATGAGTAATTTCATGTATGTTTATATCTTATTTGTATTTATATATATATATTTTATTTTTATATTTGTATAATTTTTAAATCTTATTTATTGCACCACCTACCTCTTTTCTATGTTTTTTCCTTTGACGCCATTGGTTGCCTGGAAGAAATCGCTATGTAGCGATAAGGCGACAAAATTGTACTCTATTTATAACTCTTTAACTACTTTTTTTTCTTTGGTGTTCAATAAAAGTGTATTCATTCATTTATTCATTCATGCCTGAGAGTTCTACATAATGCTCTCAAAGGTGTGTGGAGTCCACCAATCCGCACTGGACCAGCGTGGTGGACTACGGCCTTAACCCCCCCGCATTGTGGGAGGAGACCCGTGCTCTGTAGTGGGGCGGTAATGGGTTGATGCGATGATGCGAAGATATATACCCTTATGCGGTATATATATATATATGCGGTATATATATATGCGGTACTTGATCTTTGAATACAATGGCTATAAATAAAATAAATAAATAATTAAATATACTACCACAATACACACAACGCCATCTAGCCCCAAAGTAAGCGTAGCTTGTGTTATGGGTACTAAGATAGCTGATGAATATTTTTTTTTATTAATGAAATACACATAAATACTTATAATATACAGATAAACACCCAGACACTGAAAAACATTCATGTTCATCACACAAACATTTTCCAGTTGTGGGAATCGAACCCACGACCTTGGACTCAGAAAGCAGGGTCGCTGCGCACTGCGCCACTAGGCCGTCAAATGGCTATGTAATAAGCCATTGTCAAACGAGTGATGTAAAAAAAATATATTTCTATAATATTATTGTCACCCTAATACCCACTACCTACATGAAGCAGGTCCACTATTAGCGGCCGCTTTAGTAACTCGATCCCTATGCACGTATAATACGCACTATAATTAATACTAAACGTCAAAAGATTGCGAGATAAGAGTTTTGTTCATACGCGTTAAAGCTGGTCGCACATACAAACAAACGAATTACTTCCCCGGCGCAACGCTGCGGTTTTCAGTGGGCAGTCCGGCAGGCTGATTACGTATCTCGCGACAGCAATGTGACAGGCGTAAATCTTGCAATCACCGCTGTCAAACATCACTTTTCCGCACAATAAATAACAATAAGTGACGTTTGACAGCAGTGATTGCAAGATTTACGCCTGTCGCATTGCTGTCGCGAGATACGTAATCACCCTGCCGGGCTATCGGATTTTCATATCAACTCATTATCGGCCTACTATAAAGAACTGGTCTCGATCCAGAATGGGAAGGGTTAATGCCGTATTACACCATGTAGGCTCTGCGTGGTATGATGGACCCCACACACCTTTGAGAACATTATGGAGAACTCTCAGGCATGCAGGTTTCCTCACGATGTTTTCCTTCACCGTTGAAGCAAGTGATATTAAATAAATAAATAAATAAATATACTACGACAATACACACATCGCCACCTATACCCAAAGTAAGCGTAGCTTGTGTTATGGGTACTAAGATGACTGATGAATATTTTTCTGAATTATATATACATAAATACTTAGAAAATACATATAAACACCCAGACACTGAAAAACACTTAATGCTCATCACACAAATATTTTCCAGTTGTGGGAATCGAACCCACGGCCTTGGACTCAGAAAGCAGAGTCGCTGCCCACTGCGCCAGTCGGCCGTCCGTATATTATAATTGCTTACAGCGCACATAGCTTATAAAAGTTAGAGTTAGGGTTCGAACTCTACCCCCGGAAAGTCGTACCGACTGGGGTACTTTCTCTGGTATATATGGGCACTGCTTACAATAACGGCTGAATGAGGGTTCCGTACGTTTTTAATTCTGTGGCTAGGAACAGAATCATGCCTTCGATTACATTTAGCCATTCTAATGTAGCTAACTCGCATCTGATTAGAGAGAAAGCTGAGCGAAAATTTTACCTTTTTTATTACCTCTAAATTCTTCCTCGTTTTGTTTATTAACTGTTTCTTTTGTTGCAATATGTAATTCAAATAGGGATTTATGAATAAACAAATAAATACGTGGCACGTGCGGTGCGGCTGGTTGATGTGCGACAAGCTTTATATCATAAATAGATGATTATCTCTTCGCAAATATTGAACGTTTGTTTTGTCATTTTATGTTAATACGAAATGATTCGCAAGAAATTGCATAAAGTATTTGTTTTTACTGTATTGATGGTATAGTTTTATTTTGCATGTCATGTGGCAATGAGTTTATTTTACTATAAAGTTTACGTCTTTACGAGGCGTGCTTCTCTTAATATTAATAACAACCTATAGGTTACCTATAGGTACCTAACCTATAGGTACTGACTGACTTATAGTCAGTGTGCATTGCTTGCAGCAGTCTTGTACTGACCGGAAATTATTGTTCAGTGAAAGATATTGATTTACCGAAGCTTAAGATCCGTTTGTTGTATCTCTCACAGTTTGGATTAGTTCTCGGACCGTTTATGTTTTGGACCCATGTCCTACTTAAGCGTATATGTATTGAGAGAGTAACATTTAATTAAAATTTAGTGCAAACTATTGTTCTTAGTTCCTGGTTCATTTCTTTTCAATCTCCCTGGGACACTAGTTGGAGGACCCGGGTTCGATACCCGGCTGCATCATCATTAGTTTCATATTTAAGTTCAGAGGTCAGCCGGTGGAAAATTGAACAATGATGTGCCATCTTCTTCAATACCGAACAGATGTGTCCGGTCCACTCTCTTATATCGTCGAACCAATTCTTCCTCGGTCTTCCAGGTGCTCTTATCCAGGTAATTTTCCCTTTAAGGATCAACCTTGGAAACTCAGTAGGTGACCGAAAAACGCAACCTTCCTTTGTATGACGGTTGTCATTAGTTTCCTTTGGCATTTGGCCCTTCGTAATACTTGAGCGTTTGAGATGAATTGTCTCCATGATATTTTAAACATTTTTCGTCATGACCACATCTCAAACGCTTGCAACCGTCTACAACTTTCCTTCTTTATAATCCATGTTTCCCATACAAAAGAATAGACCAGACATAGCACTTGAGAACACGATACCTCGTGGGAAATAGATTTTTAGGGTCACACAAAACTTTTGACATAATATTGTAAAAAGCTGCTTCAGCTTGTCCAATTATGCATTTAATTTGTTCTTGGTGGTCTAAGTCTGATGTTGAATACCTATCTAGCCGACAGCACTGCTATTTATGATAGCAGCACCAGTGGCGTGCACTTCATACATGCACAAAAGCACTGCATACCCTAAAATTGATATATATCTCGTACAGCAAGAGGTTTTTACCGTTTTATGCCATTTTCCTGCTATATGCATACCCTGATAAGGAACCAAGTGCACGCCTCTGAGCAGCACACAAAAAACTATGCACCGGTTATATCCACTTACAAAGGATACAATTTATTCTTATATTTATTACAATTTTTAATATTTAACTAAAAAAGACATAACCAAAATAATAAGCTAGCCTTACACACTCGTTTAAACAGTATCCCTTATTTGATCCCATCATTTTGATAAATTACTAAACTTTGTTAGCGTCATCAGCATCATCATATCTGACGGCCTAGTGGCGTAGACGGCGCAGTGCGCAGCGACCCTGCTTTCTGAGTCCAAGGCCGTGGGTTCGATTCCCACAACTGGAAAATGTTGAAAAGGTTTCAACATTTTTTTTTTTTTTCAACTCAAGGTTTCCTCACGATGTTTTCCTTCAGCGTTGGAGCAAGTGATATTTTTATTACTTAAAACGTACATAACTAAGAAAAGTTGGAGGTGCGTGCTGGGATTCAAACTCGGCACCACGAAAGTGAAGTCGACTGCCCACTGGGCTATGGCCTCTTATTAGCGTGGTGCGTCTGAAATCTGTCTTTTGATCATTTTAACTTTGAATATTGTGCTTAAGACTATGTTAAGATACAACTCGGTGCAATGTTTCATAAAATGATCCGGTAATTTCTTCGTTTTTTCATTCAATTCGTATGGGAAATCTTTATTTCTAAATATTCCTATCAGAGATTTTGACGGCCGACTGGCGCAGTGGGCAGCGAGCCTGCTTCTGAGTCCAAGGCCGTGGGTTCGATTCCCACAACTGGAAAATGTATGTGTGATGTAAGTGTTTTTCAGTGTCTGGGTGATTATATGTATTTTCTAAGTATTTATGTATATTTAATTCATAAAAATATTCATCAGTCATCTTAGTACCCATAACACAAGCTACGCTTACTTTGGGGCTAGGTGGCGATGTGTGTATTGTCGTAGTATATTTATTTATTTATAAGACATAGTATAGGGACTCTTTTTTTTTCCTAAGCGAATGCAGAGGAAGTTAAAGTCTTCTTTATTTATTTCGGTGCAAAGGTGATAGCTCTGTAACATATAATGCACGTCCAAAGACCCATACTTATTCAATTAACTTCATATCTTACAATGTTTCCAAATTCGCGATTTCAATTTTAAGGGTCATAGGCGTTGATGATGGAGTATCCAAAGGCGCATTTTTAAGGAAACGACAAATAAAAGGAGCAAAAACGCGTCAAAATTGCATAATTAACTTCACCTCACTATCAAATCACGGAATTTTATAAAGAGCTCGCAAGAACCTCGTATAACACGACTTAAACGTAGGGCGTCAATGTTTTTAGTTCTTTCTGGACAAGCATATTTTATACTTCCTAAAATGACGTGACAAACTCACAGATAAAACGTGAAATTATGTATAAAACTGTTGATAAAAAAAAGCTAAGCATCTTCGTTTAATAAATTTCAAAGGTAATTAGTACATAATTGTTAATTTTTTTTTTCCTTTAGTTTATTTATTTACCCACTAAATCGCCACAATTATAATACAAAAATATATCTTACAAAAAGCATGTGGACAAATAGGGTTCCACCTCAGCACGAAGCCGCAGCGAGCTGCAGCGCTGGTTTTCAGGGGGACCATGTGTGCTCACAGACGTGTTTGCGACTGCATCATCCATGCCACAGTCTATACATAATAAAAATAAAATTAAAAATAAAACATGGTGCGGAATATAAAATTTACAGATCTAAACCAAGAAGCCTACCACAGGCAGTGTCCATGGAAACGCTAGATACTTCGTCTGTACATACGCCAGAAACAAATTTAGTGTTTTTCACACACAAACACATACGGAAAAATAACTGATTCAAAGAAAAGCCTCATTAATGTCGATTTAAGAACTATAAATTTTTTGTTGCTGTAGCAAATGTGCTTTGAGTTTTTCTTTAAATAGCCGAACAGTTTAGTCCAGGGCCACAAGTTGGCCCTGGACTAAAAGTGGACTAAAAAAACTCATTCTCTGAATGTTACATGGCTTTTGTTTTGAGAGAGTGAGTTGAAGCTGATATTGCTGTGGGCACTCAAGTTGTTGTAGTGACAACTCCGTACTAGAAAACGCACCTTAGATAGATCTCCCACATAGTGGATTTACTACTTCTGAAGAGATGCACATAGTCGCTGACTTCAAAACATATGAATAAATAAATATACTACGACAATACACACCTCGCCACCTACCCCCAAAGTAAGCATAGCTTGTGTTATGGGTACTAAGACGACTGATAAATGTTTTTTTTTTATGAATGATATACATAAATACTTATAATAAACAAATAAACACCCAGACACTGAAAAAATTCATGTTCATCACGCAAATATGTTCCAGATGTGGGTATCGAACCCACGGCCATGGACTCGGAAAGCAGGATCGCTGGCCACTGTGCCAGTCAGCCGCCCAAAGGCCGTGACGTTTAGAAATCCCTAAATAGACTCAGCAGTGGACATTCATCTAATGATAAAGATTATGATAATGTAGCTCTACTTGTTAAGATAACATGGCCACCCTAATAAAAGGCATTAACATTGTAAAAAAATGTGCAAAAAGGCGCGGAAAAAAGGCTGGCTGCAAGAACATGTTCCCAACGCATTGAAAAATAAAAGAGTGCGAGGGAGAGGTGTGACTCGCTTGCTTTTTCTCACCGGCCGATAAGAGTGTCGATTAACGATTGAATATGAATCGATATCGGTTGTTGGCACACGGGAAGATGCGTATGCCAATCTAAGGGCTAATATTGGTATATGATATATATATGTATATATATATATATATATATATGTATGTATATATATATATTAAAAAACATTGATTTTTCGCTACTTTGACCGCGTACAAGGTCTGATAAGGAAATTTGTTTTATACGAATTTTCTCTTTGCGACCCTCTGTGTCGCATCGCTCGTCCGTTGCTCGACCCTTCAGTGTAATGTGAAACCTTGACAACCTTGATCAAGAAATGGGCTATCAAACACATATATACAAAGGCTTTTTAAAACTTATTGTAGATCCGAAGATAAATAATAACTCTTTAAAGCTTTATATTTGGTATAGCTAGCTAATAAGATTGTCAACTTTTTTGATGTAAAACAGCAATAAATATCCAGTGACTTCTGCGTAGAACAATAAATTATTATTGAATGAGATTAGGAAAATTTCCCGCGGTTACAAGTAACAGGTAACTTCAATATTAGGTCCAAAGACAAGCTACAAATGTTTTCTTAAATCCTTATCAAGCAAATAAACAACATACAGACCGTTTCACTTATATACTGATCCATTAGTTTAGAGATTTGTCTAAAGAATTTGTCTTAGTTTTTATGTAAAAAAATAGGTAAGTAGATCTTATCCATAAATTTTGCAATCTTTTATTCCGAATCCTTCATTTTTATGGGTTGAACATTTATTTGTCTGTCTCTAGGATGTATAAATCTGTATGTTTTAAATTACTTATTTTTGTCTAATTTTAAATCATATTTTATCGTATGAAGTAATAAAAAGATTGTCTAGATAATAAAACAAATTAAAAAATCATTATAGTGTCTATTAAAGGTCATTAATTTGCTATTTATTATTTAACGTTTGCAATAAATTATGTAAAAGTTTAAATCAGCATCTTAGGCACTATGTCTCACTGCGGTGGTTTCGAAAACGTTTGAGGCTTTAGGTTATTATTTTTATGAATAAAATTATATAAATCTCAAAACAAAGAGTTCGAAAATTCATAGTCCGACTATTATTTTTACTATTTTTCTAGGAATCTTTCCAATACTACCAATTGTGACCGCATATACCACCTTCGTCGTTTGAAATTAAGAGAATTCACACGAATACTTGGGTAGCTGAGTGGGAGCCAACGACATCCAAATTACTAAAATCGGCACGTAAAAGGACAGTTTTTTATCCTTTATTTTCTAAAGTAAAAGATGCAAAGTTATAATAATAAGTTTCAAGTATTTAAAGCAACGTTTCAAGGTGTCGACGAAAAGTGCTCATTGCAATGCTTTAAAATTGTGATTTATGCTCAGTAAATCATATTAATTGTAATTTGTTAAGCGCTCGCCCGTTCGCCCGAGGGCATTTCGCTTTGTTTCTTTTACTCTTGTTTTGTATTGGCTAAGGAGTGAGGCGGTGTTCAAGGTGGTTAAACTAGCAGATGCGATGAAATATGAATGGAAACTTGTTTTTTTTTTCTGTTTTTAAAGCGAATTTTCGAAATTCATGAAATGTTTCCTTTCTCGCTCGCTGGATGCTTTGCGATTCCTTCCTTGAAACATAACGTAGGAGTCTGGAACTTGGCAGCTTAACAAATATTTACATATAATATTACAATCGCGAATGTGCGTTTGTTTGTCCTTCCTTCACGCCCGAAGTTGCAAGTAATCAACTTTATTTTTGATAAAGAGTTAGTTTAAATGGTTGTGAAAGAAAAACAAAGTGATTTGTAAAAAACCCGTAATAAACGCGGACGAAGGAAACGGGCAACAGTTTATATAGTTCTCTGAAAGAACCTTCCTATAGTAAAAACTGTCACGATGGCAATATTTCAAAAGAAGTACGCGAAGTTAATCTTCGTCCATTGCTACAATGTAAGTAAATTAGCTTGACACCGATCTCAAATCGTTAAAAAAATGAGTCAAAATCGTGTTCCGGGTTTTGTAAAAAAAAGAGAATTGTATACAAATCAACTATTATTTTAATGTACTAGCGGACCCGCGCGACTTCGTCCTCAAATGGTCTGTGAAGAGTTATGCCCTTCATCTCCGACAATGTTTATCAGATCTTCATTAAATTTAGACAGTACATGCTTAATAGTATAAACTTTCAAATAAAAAAAGAATTATTAAAAGCGATTCTTATTTAACGGTACCTCCGTTAAAGCCTCCTCCTAACCACCGTGAAGTAAAATTGATAAAAAAAGATATCCCATTTCCCGGAGGAAACTAACTGTTTATCGGGATAAAAAGTATCCTATATGTTGACCCGGAATATCAGCTACAACTATACCAAATTTTATTTAAATCCGTTCAGTAGTTTTCACGTGATGCCCGGACAGACAGACAGACAGACAAAAATTCAATGAAAATCTGTTTTGGACTCAGTATCGATTATAAAGCATCACCCATTCAAAATTTTGAAAATATATTAAATGTACAGAAATCTTCCAGTTACAGATTTATTATATGTATAAAGATATAAATATGTGGGAGGGAGATTTATTATATGTATAAAGAAATAAATATGTGGGAGGAGATAAACTTTTTACATACGACAAGCTAAAGTACGATAAGTAGTCGTGCAAAAAGTCTAATCCAGGATTTCAAGATCTTCGTCGGTTGGGTGGCCGAAGAAGCCTCCCAGCAGACTAGACCAGAGAAAATTAACAAATTATAAATTTCCCAAATTGGCCCTGTCGTTATCGAATCCTGGACCTCCCACTTAAAACCACAGCGCTCACTGCGCTATGAAGATTGTCGAATAGCGTAGAGCTATTATATCTTCTTTACAATATCTTGAACCAAAACAAAGAAACTGAAATGTCAGGACTAGTTAATACACACGCGATGTCGCATGCGAAAAATTAATAATAACAGACCCAGTTAAAAGTAACAAGCGTTTAACGTCTTACTAAGAGAGGAGAAGTGATCTAATTAATGGTCCGGAGCTTAACCCGCCACGCCACTTAACTACTGTAGGGCGTGAAATAATTACAGTTGTATGTGGCAGTTTGTTTTATTCTCATGAACTATTCCGAACAAATTGAATAGGTAAGTACAATTATTTTTTTAATGATCTATTTTAGGAACCGTTCTAGCAGAGCGGAATCTTGAGGGGAAAACACACAATGTTTGTTTTAAATGGGTTGAAGCTTGCTCGGGTCTTTTGTATGGAGTTCCACAACCTACGGGCCTGGGCCGCTGGTCTCCAATGGCTCCCATCGACTCGTATGATGCCGTATGTCCACCTAGTTGGGTCCGACCAACGCTGCGTTTACCGATGCGTGATCGCCATTCCAGAACGGGCAGATATTTTAGAGTATATATACGCTGCTCCAATGCGGGTTAACGTTAAAAAGTTGTTCTGAGTCGGATTACTTGTGTCGCGCCACTCTTAGTTCATGGAGTTTAGAAGTTGATGTTGTACAACCCATGCCCTGGGGAGCAAGTTAATTGTTTGGTACCGGTTACCCTGACTGACTGCCGCATTTGCCGCATTTAATCGAAAAAGACACGTTATTCAATTAGTATTGGATAGCAGCAGGCAGCCAGGTTACTTTGCGGAAATCCATGATATATTATTCATTGTAAAGACAACATCTCCTGAGGATGCTCCGGTTTCGGAACGAAACGTGCGTAGAGGGTACATTGCCGAAGATCTTTTTGGTGCGGAGTAGGTATAAGGATTGAAGAAATTATAAATTATACCATACAGATTCTCCTGCTTTTCGCGGAGTATAGAAAGTTAAGCTTAATTTTCATAATATATTCCATTGTTGTTCTTTTATTTATAGACTAGATGACCCGGAGACCTCATCAACCACCATCTTTATCAACCCACTTCAGTGCACTGTCTCCTAAAGAGTTAAGGCTGTAGTCTAACACGGTCAAGTGCGGATAGGTAGACTTCACACGCCTTTGCGAAGCCTTTCCAAACGCGCCCTGGTCTAAGAAGAGCCCACAACAAACTTAGCCGCGTATTTTTTTTTTTGTATCACCATCATCTCGCAGTAAATTAATATTAATATTAATTTACTGCTATAAAGTAAGAGCAATTTTATCGTTTCCTTAACATTATAATAAAACTTTCCTGTAAGCTTACGTTTTATATAAACTTTGAACTAATTAAGAGACATCTCAAAGATTTCATTCGGTAATTTTTTATAAAATATAATAAGAATGGTAGTAGGTACTTCCCCAGACGAGCTCTATCACTAAAAGCTACTACTACTAAAAACATTGTGCTGTGTTAGTTCTGAAACTTACATCGACTCGCAAACGCTTTCTGTTGCATTAGGTATGTCTACTAGGGCCACATAAATCTTAAGCCGAAACTCTCGTACACTCAACGGGAAAAAATTCGCAAAAAATTACAAGCATTTCGTTCGAGATCCTTATCCAAACACAATAAATTTGTTCTCTCGGCGATATTTATGAAAACAGCGGAAGATAACGCGTGTCAAGTACTTCGCAAATAAAAAATTATAATAAACGTGGACGACAGAAAAATATCCAGTATTACCTAATAACAAATATTTAATGTTGTTGGGGGTTCTAATGGCAATATCACCATCATCATCATTTCAACCAATTCAAACAAATCCACTGCTGGACATAGGTCTTTTGTAGGGAGTTCCAGATTCCACGGTCCTAGGCCGCTTGCCTCCAGCGGTTCCCAGCGACTTGCCTGATGTCCCCCAACGAGGTGGACCTACGATGCGTTTACCGGTGCGGGGTCGCCATTCGAGCACCTTCAGACCCCTAACGTCCATCGGTTCTCCGAGCTATGTGCCCTGCGTATTGCCACTTCCACAAGACGAAAATCGCCGCCAACATCTTTGAAGAACTCTTATACGAGTAGTATTTTGTATTTTTGTGTTTGTTTTGTTTTGTATCACACTAACTAGATAATACCACTTCTTTATGTTAATTTTAATTTCTCATTAAATGAAACTGTTTCTTTTGAGAATAAATGTCTTCAAACTACTTTGAAAATCGGCAGATCTTTTACTATACACTCGTTAGCAACGAAAGTGAAATTATAAAAGCCTTTGTCTATTCCGAGTCCGACATGACTTAATTAAGTATTGAATGACTAACTGTTGTCGGTAACTGTATTTCTATTGAGATTTACAGATAAAAAATATAGCTGTAAGTAGTATTAATGAGTTATTTGTGTTTATGTAAGGTTTCCACTACGGTGGATGCGAAAGTAAGATCCTAAGAAGGTATTAAAATAAAAATAAAACATAACTGAAAATGTATTGGATAGAAGCAGGTGTTTCTTTGCGGAAATCTATTATTAGGATTTATTAACTAGCAAAACGTGCGTACATTGCCGAGGATCAGTTTGATATGGAGTATACGGATTGAAGAAATTATAAATTACACCATACAGATTATCCTGCTGTTCGCGGAGTATAGCAAATTAAGATTAATTTTTATAATATCAAAATTTATTTATTTCAAGTACGCCTAATATTAGCACTTTTGAAAAGTCAAGTAAGATTTTTATTGTTTTGTATTGTATTTATATTATATGGATGCGTACCTTTGCCAGACGGATGATCTGCCCTATGTTAGGACGATTCCACCCTATTCCCCATGTTGGAGACACAGGTTTTACTGGTATCCCGGAAGCATCTCTCCTTGAAACCCACCACCTACCACAGTTTACCTACCTGAACCAGTTTAGTTTAGACTCCGCTCATTTGTGAATCTTCGAATATCTCCTATGGAGAGGTTTGTTAGGTCTTCTTCACTTATTCTACACAACTTGTAACCGAATTACGATATACTGTTGAAGATTGCATACGATAAGTATATTTCATAAGGATTTATAGATATATATATAGCTTTATTTACGACAATATACACCTCGCCATATAGCAAGTGGTGTGCATAGAATATGGTATGCATAGGGTATGCAGATGAGACAAAATGAAGAAAATCGAGTACGAGTTATACATATGGAAAGACTTTTTTAAGTCTTACAATGCCTGTCCTTAAGTTTTGACGCTCGGCCATTGAGTCCCTTTTACTGATTTTGTTTATGAGTGTTTCGTGCAGCAGCGAATTGCGGAGGTCGAACTAGCTCCGCTGCTACTCAATTGCTAAGAAACAATCTGCCATTGGCGTGAATTGCGATCGCCGTTGAGACGGAACAGAAGGTCTTTGGCGTCTTCGGTGCAGACGATTCGATGGCGCTACAAAAATTTAATACATAAGAAAACTCCTGAACGAATTTAAATAAAATTTGGTATAGTGGTAGCTGATATCCCGGGTCAACATATAGGATACTTTTTATCCCGATAAACAATATTTTTTTTCCGGGAAATGGGATGAAAATTTGAATCAATTTTACTTCATATCCCCGGTAAATTTGCACCGCTTTTAATAATTCTTGTTTTATTTAATAGTGTGAACCATGTATTGTCTAATTTTAATGAAGATCTGATGAATATTGTCGGATATCAAGGACATAATTCTTCACAGATAACAGCAAGTCGCAAGGCATATGGGACAAGGAACGAATGCATGCGTACCATCCTACTAATATTATTAACGCATAAGTTTGTGAGAATAGAAGTATGGATGGATGGATGGATGTATGTATGGATGGATAGATGGATGAATGTTTGTTACGCTTTAACGCGACAACGAATGAACCGATATGGTTTAAATTTGGCAGAGATACCTACAATATAGTCTGGAATAGCTCATAGGCTTCTTTGTATCCCGAAAAAGCAAACAGCTTCTACAGGCTAGCATCGCTATTTTTTCCGCATTTGTCTTTCAAAATCCGCGCAACGGAGTTATAGATTGACGTGATTTTATGGATAGGCCTAATTAAAATTATAAAGCTTTTAAATTTTGTTTGGTTGAACGCGCTTATCTCAGAAAATGTTGTTTAAATTTTTTTTTTGGATTTGTAGTTACAATTATAGCTATATAACATCACGCTACGACCAATGGCTACTATCATTAATCAGAAATATCGCAAAAACTGCAAAAATATCCTTTTTGAGAGATTCTGATGCGACGACGGAAGTATGAAGTAAGTATATCGGAATTGTCGGAATTGTTGTTTCTTTAATGTTCTATAAAACAGTCCGCGACAACATACGATTATATTTTAAGTTGACTCATTCGCGGATGAAGTCGCGTGGGTCCGCTAGTATACAGATAAACGCCCAGCCACAGATAAACATTCATGTTCATTACACGAACATTTTCCAGTTGTGGGAATCAAACCCAAGGCCTTGGACTCAGAAAGGGTCGCTATCCACTGCGCCAATCGGCCGTTACTTTACGTGATCAACAACGGTATCGGGAGCAGAATAAATTACAACCTGTGTTGTTGTCTATGTTTCGGTCAGTTCTCATGCGCAGGTGCGTTTTCCTCAAACAAAACGACCGCGTACTCGGATGATTTGCTGTAAGCCGTTTAAAAGTTATTTATAAATGTTATAGTCCAAGAGCCGGTAAGTGAAGTTCCTCGCATGCCCTGCCAAGTTTTGCTCTTTTTATGGCGATATCAAAAGACAAAAAATATATCCCCTGACAAGGAATATATCGTAATTGACGTCTCACACCACCGGCTGCTGCTGCTTAATCACAGGAACATGGAATGGGAGAAGTTTACTCCCGTTTATTATTACACATTTATAATTTAGATATTATTTCCACTTGTGCGCCAGTGCTCTGAGAGTTGATAAAGCTGTAGAAGATATATTTTTATCCTTTCCCCGGGGAGATAATTGTCTCCTACCCATGCTAGCCGTACCATCTGCTTGGTCCGTCTAATTATTACAATTTGAAAAAAAATCTGTTCATTTTTATACATTGAGACATGTTTTTGCTGAAATTTAAGTGTTTACGTCATCACCAACACCAACGGTATTCGCAGCACAATAAATTAAACCTGCGAATCTGTGATTTAAATTTTTACGTGTAGCCGGATAATCTATTAGGGTTACGGCGTTTATATTAGAAACATACCCTTAATTTAAAGTTAGTTAGTTTCTATGCACCGTTTCGCTAAATCGTTTGGTGGCACGAATGCGACTTTGTCGGTAAGGTGGTAACTGGCCATAACAGGAGCCCAAGCGACTTAAAATGCTAAATTTTATCAAAGTCGCTTATTGTTGAGCTGAACAAAAATAGCAAAAAAGCGGACACACATCAAGCCATTACCGGTCCACTGCAGGTCATGGGTCGTAGTCTACCACATGCCGTTGAGAACATTATGGACAACTCTCCGGTTTCCTCACAATGTTTTCCTTCACCGTTAAAGCAAGTGATATTTTAATTGCATTTATAATATTAGCATCGATTTTGTAAACCCACTCATCGTTTTCACAAATTTTGGCTACACTACACGATTCAGTTACCAACTCTTGGTCTAGTCATTACAACTCCAAATCGAAGCGGTAAACTATAGAACGTGACTTTTGTTTCTCACTCGCGCACTCTACCTGTCTCTTATCTTTGTCATCGATTTTAATATCTAGATGAGGGTATTTAGTATCTATTCTCTACATGTAACTTATCTTTATTTAGAAAAGGAATATAAAACAATAAGGAATATTAAGAAATATTTTTTAAATTTTAATATAAATGATAATAATAATATAATAATAAATAAATATACTACGACAATACACACACCGCCATCTAGCCCCAAAGTAAGCGTAGCTTGTGTTATGGGTACTAAGACGACTGATGAATATTTTTATGAATAATATACATAAATACTTAGAATATACATATAACCACCCAGACCAGTGTCTAGGTGTTTGTACAAACATCACACAAACATTTTCCAGCTGTGGGAAGCGAACCCACGGCCCTGGGCTCACAAAGCAGGGTTGCTGCAAACTGCGCCAATCGTCTGATAATATAAACATAGAATTAATGTTGAACCCCGGTATGTACTCAAAGTTTTTGATAAGTATCTGTTATATTGAAGCACGAAAAGATAGTCGGAGCATCGGCCTTTTTTTCATCAATGTACCTAATGAATTTTTTCCAACATCGGCTTAGCCGTAAGGAGGTAAGCCTTACGGCTAAGCCGATCTAGGATTTTTACCGGCATGATGCATCTTGAAAACGGCCTTACGACACTTTTTATCCCGCTAAAGTAATGGTTCGAAAATATTTTAATGAAAGCTAGTCAATAGCTACTAAAAAAAATAAAAATTGGACTAAAAATAGAAGAGAATACTATGATACATTGTTATTTTCTCTATCTATATTTATATTAATTCAATTCAATTCAAATTCATTTATTTCAAGTAGGCCTAATTTATAAGCACTTTTGAAACGGCAAGTAATGTATGTTTGTAGTGACTCTACCACCAGTTCGGAAAGCAGATTCTATCTATATTTATATTATGATTGTGAAAGTGTGTTTGTTTGTTTGGTCTTACTTTACGTAACTAAGTCGACTTGATTTTGGCATAGAGTTAGTTTAAATAACGTAGAGTATCATAGGCTACTTTTTCTCCCAGAAAAACAATCAGAGATTTGAAAAAAAACTGTAATAAACGCGGTCAACAGCTTGTTTCTATATAAATTGTAATAAGCTTTCTTCAGCTGGCTCTAATGTCTTAAGTCCCAATTTTTTTTTTTTTAATTTATTTACAGGGACTTAAAAACTTATCAAAAAGTTTATCGGAGCGCTGTCATCGATCGAATTTGGTACCCGGATTTAATTTCACAGAGCGTATTTCAAGTTTGCAAAAATATACGACGTATCTTCTTTTGATACGCCGATTTATAGCCGTCTTATTGGATTCTCGGCATTGTGATAAAGTTTCGGATTTATACCGGTTACGGGTATCGGGGGGAATGGAAATATGCACGTACACAAACATTATTCAATCAGCGCATATTTTTTACTTTTCAACAGTGTGAAATTATTACATGTTAAACGTGATATTTCATTGATTACGCACCGTGTAAATTTATTTGGGTACACTTTTTGTGTTGTTTATTGTTTATTGTTTATTGTTTGGTTGCCGCGCTGCCCTGTTGGTACTACGGATCGTGAGGTATTGAGTCGGGCCAAGGATTTTAGGTATTGGGTTTGTATTGTTAAAAATTCTCAGTGTTGGTTATTTGAACCACCACACGAGGATCCGATCAGCAGGTCCTCAAAAATTACAGGTACTAGGAAGGAGAATAAATCTTGCAGCGGGGTAAACGAATTGAATTAAAATTTTGGTATTTTAACTTTTGATCTTAAACAATATAGAATACAAGAATATTATTTATCTACGGAGTCATAAACTTATATATTTGCTCTGTATGTATTTGTAAATATATATATATATATATATATATATATATATATATGTAAATATATATATTTATATGTGTATGTATTTATTTCTATATTATTTGTATTTGTATTAGCTATTTATGTATTATTGTTATATATGATGAAGTTTATGTTATGACATATTTTTAAAAATTGCACAATTGCAATTGCATGGAAAGGGGATGGCCCTTTCCATAATCATTTTCTTCTTTTATTAAGGGTTGTCTGGAGGAGGTCGCTTAAAGCGATAAGACCGCCTTTGCGCATTTTTATTTTTCTTGTATCTATGTTTTCAATATATATTATCTTTATCCCTTAATTGTGTGCAATAAAGAATTGTATCAATATAGAATTAGGCACTTTTCACACTATCTAGTCGCAAACATGGATAGTCCACACTATCAGCTTAATCGTGCTGTTATCACTGTCGTTGCCACTCAGTAATCCCGGAGTTAGGAAATTGGTGGTGCCCCGTGCCTTGGAAGGCACATTAAACTGTCAAATTTAAATTCAAAATTCGAAATTCAAATTAAATAATAAATATATATTTTTTATTTTATTTTTATTTTATTTATTTGGTATCTATGAACCATCACTACGCAGTACACTTTAACATAAATAGAATAATAAAAAACTAAAAAAAAAAGCTTTTAAGTTGTTAAATAAAGTCGGTTTTTTTTTGTGTCAACAAATATTTTACACTCTTATTATGATATTATTTCATGGAATTCCGCAAAGTAACACCTGCTTAAATCTGACATTGATTTTTTTTTAAGAATACCGAATGCGGAATTATTAAAATGTTGGTATCGTTGCACGGAATAAAAGCTTTATTTGGGCGTACATTATTCTATAGATGTATAGTGTAAATTCATTGCTATAATCAGCCCCTATTCCGTGGTAGTATTATTATATTAAAGTTAGTCTATCAACTTTGTCTTGTGCATGACACTGCTGAGTAAGTTTAGCGTTTTTGGTAAACTAGCTGCACGGGCACCTGGGGAGCGGTAGAGTGGAATTGGACTAATTGGGCCTCAACTATTACGAGTTGCCAACTATCATTGCGCTCGCTAGCTCCGACTGTGTACTCAAAGGCTCTATAAACTTTTAAAATATTTACTGCACCACGAAAAATTTTTTTGACGTGACAACGTCTTATAATTCGATGGAGCCGGCTGCACGCACGAAAAAACATGACGTATGCGGCGTTACCTCGCTCTGGGGCGTTCCATTCAAGGCTTGAAGTGCAAGCGAGAGCGCGGAACGAGCGACAAAGAGGCACAGTCGGCCTCCGCTGTCTCTCTCCTACTTAAGTGAGCGATGCGTCCGCGTGGACAGCTTCTATACAATAATACATTTACATGTTTTCGGCAAGGATGAAGTGCAGTGAAAAGTGAATGTGGTGTCAATTGTTTATAGCAACGATAATATCTATCAAACAAATAAAAATGAAATTTTCTTTTGAAAAATGCTACCATTCCATCAGTATTTACTTACGACGTTGTCACGTTCAACTATCGTCAGTAAGCCGACTTTACAGACAACCATTTTTTTTTTTTTGTTTTTCGGTTCTCATGCGGTCGGAAAACGATTCATCATCATCATCATCATATCAACTCATTACAGGGCACGGGTCTCCTCCCACAAAGAAAGATAATGGGTCAAGGCCATAGTTTACGCTGGCCCGGTTAGGGTTGGTGGACTCCTAACACCTTTGAAACATTATGGAGAACTCTCAGTCAGGTTTCCTCACGATATTTTCCTTCACCATTGAAGCAAGTGATATTTTAACTGTCTAAAACGCACATAACAATAGAAAAGTGAAGTCGAAGTGGGCAGGACTCCCACTCGGCTATCACCGCTTCAACAATGAAACTTTGGATACATATTCTTGGAGGTAATAGAACTAATATAGGATACTTTTTATCCCGAAATTAAGCTCAGTTCCTTTGGGAGAGGTGATCAAAAGTTTGACGATTTTACACAAGAACAATATAAAAAATGGTAGAAATGTCTTTCGTTACAAAAGGTTACTTTTGCATATCAACTTAAAATCCGATTTCGATTCGTCCTATAACGATTAGGTACTATTTTTTGTAAGTGATAGGAGGAGGTCAGACAGTTCTTTTCAGATATTGTTTATGCGAAAAGTTTTTTTGTTTTTATTATAAGAATACACAACTTACAAATTTCAGTACAACTACACCTAAATTTAATTTCCATGTGTCTCAAAAAACTAAAACAAACGCAGACGAAGTCGCGTGCAACAGCTAGAACTAAATATTTTTGCTCTCGCTGTAACCCGCTCTCCACAGTACTCGCTTGTAACAATATGAAACTCATAGCGTGTGTTATATTGGCAAATATCTTCAATGACGTTCAATAAGCTACAAGCTATCCACCATCCGGCAGTCTTTGATGCAATATTTTATTATTACCTATCTACGTAGCGGTGGACACAAGTACCTACGTCGCCATGAAGGCGGAATTCTGATCTGACAATCGGTATCGGTTATATTAAAAATGTGTTTGTTTATTTGTTTGTCCTTACTTATCGCCCTGACTATGCACCAATCGACTTGATTTTTAGCATAAGGGACGTAGTTGCATTCAACTGCTTAAATTGCTGATTGAACCAAATATTTTGAACTGCGACTCGGTGTAACAAAGTAAATTTTATTTAAAGTCGAGCCTTTACAGCTAACCGCTTTTAAATATTGGATAGAGGCAAAAAGTTTCTTTGCGAAATTCCATGATATGAAACGAAAATTAAGCTTAATTTGCTATACTCCGCGAAATGCGGTAGAATCTGTAACTGCGGTGTAATTTATAATTACTTCAATCTTTATAGTTTACGTC
Source organism: Pararge aegeria (assembly GCF_905163445.1). Taxonomy (NCBI): domain Eukaryota; kingdom Metazoa; phylum Arthropoda; class Insecta; order Lepidoptera; family Nymphalidae; genus Pararge; species Pararge aegeria. The sequence continues at coordinate 6,056,808 of NC_053203.1, forward strand.
AAACAGATCTTCGGCAATGTACCTACTCTCTAAGCACGTTTAGCTTCGACATCGGAGCATCCTCAGGATATATTGACTTTAAATTGAATAATTGTTAAATGAAAAATTCGCTAAACGCTTTTTGCCCCCACCTTATCTATATAAGTACCTCCCACCTCATTAGTACCTTCTACTTCTGAATATCTTACTAAAATAATAAATGCGAAAGTTTGTAAGAATGGATGGATGTTTGTTACCCTTTCGCGCAAAAACCACTGAGCCAATTTGACTGAATTTTCGAATGGAGATAGATTATACCCTGGATTAATACATAGGCTGTTTTTTATCCCGGGAAAGTGTACGGTTCCCGCAGGATTCATGAAAAACCAAAAACGGGCCACGGGCCAACAACCAAACAATCCAACGGGCTGCAGCTGGTAGTCTAAAAATCATGTAACGAGGACGATGTATTCTAATAAGGCTAGGATGCGCTCCACGAGAGATACATCTTTTTGTCTATCGATTATCTCTTCAATCTCTATAGAAAAAATGAGAGTTATGGGTAGATATAATCAGCTCGTGTGATATAACAAACAGTTCCAAACAAATGCGAAAGTTTTTTTTAAATATTAATAGTGGGCGAAAGAGCAAGTGGGTCACCTGATGTTAAGTGATCACCGCCGCCTAGAAACATCTGCAACATAAGAGGACCCACCGCTGCGTTGCCGGCTTTAAAGCGGCCATTGAATAACCCTAGATTGTATTGTTGTTAACCCTAGTTTGTATGGATGGATGGATGGATGTATGTTACCCATTTACTTGTAATGAAATGGTTGGATGGGTGGGCGGTCAGAAAGACGCAAGGACGAAAGAAATAATAATGTTGAGTCGACCGTTGTTGTCCCGATAGTCGTTTCAGTCAATGGTCTTCTCGCGAAAAGCTTCGACCAACATCTCAAGAAGCTTTCGCTTGGTTGTTGGAGCAAGGGTCGGATACAGAAGGCAGTAGTCCTTGAAACGGCGCGTATTGTGAGGAGGTTTCTCACTCTGGAGCCCTGACCACCGGTTGCTTGGGCATTCAAAAGCCCCGCAAGCGGAGGGTGGAAGTTTTTTTTTTATAAATTTTTAATAGTGTTTTTTAATTTATTCTTAAGCATTGTTAATAATTTAAAAAAAAAAAGAAAAATAATAAATGATAGAAAATAATTATAATAATAAATGTTTATTTGGAACAGTTACAATGGCACTTAAATTACTAGCAAGGGTGGCACTGCAATAGTAAAAACTGTGCTGCATGTACCACCGAATATAGACAGACATCGGGGGCTTAGTAACAGGGTCGCTGGTTTCCTTCGTGTAGGGAACCCTAAAAAACTACTGATACCTATTTTATGAAGATTACCTTATTTGAATAAAAAACTTAAAATAAACATCTATTATTTCGAATTAGGTTACTTAACTTCGCATTACAATAAATGCCTAATTAAAATTCTGCAATTTATAGATTTGAATACGAACTTTAAACTAATGTGTGTAAATAGCTCTATTTAAAGAGCTACTGGAAACTATAATAATAATTTATTTCATTCTTCTATTCCGCAATTGAAAAAATTCATTAATTAATTTTGTTTGTCAGATTTAATATGTGGTAAATACACTCCTTGATTAAATGTTACAAATAAGGGTATAAATGTAAACCTAAACTCGTATGATATATCTATGACATAATATGATATATGGAAAGTCCATATATTAAGGGGAATACAAACTACCAGGATATAATCTACACCTAATAATTTTCTTCATTTCTCTTGGCTGTGATTAAAAAATGTTGTAGAAAATATTTTTTTCTTGTAATTAAATTTTTTTTTCACACGTAACAAACGCGTAATAAATATTTTTCTAATGTCACTTTTTGTTTAATAAAATGATTCGGTTTATTAACTGCTACTTGTTAATAAACCTAATCATTTTTTTAGTTTTAAGTATACTGTTTGAGCCACAATAAATAAAATAAGTACCTACATTTGGTGTTCGGAACAGGACTATGTCGTGATATCAGAACACTCAAAATTTAATCTCGATTCCGATTGTCGCATGACAATCGCACCGCCCAGCATGTTTCCGGAACGGAATGCGGTTCCGAGCGGTCTTCGTCTTCGCGATACAGGCAGCCCATTCATTACACGACTGATCCCTCAATGTGACGTTGCCAATTGTAGAGTCATTGCCGTGTAAGAAAACATTGTAAAGTTATAATAAATAGATGTAATTTACCATCGTAGTTAATCCATATTAATAAAAATAAATATTGAAGTATAAAAAACAAAAAGGTTGATAATTCGTAGTTTTAAGCATAAGTTTGTCAATACTTTTATATCCAGTAAAAACTACCTATATATGCATACGAGAGTGAATTTGTTGTTTTCCTTTCTTTCTTTCACGCAGCAACATATTATTTGTCGGACCCAGTAGATAGGCCAATAGTGAAAAACCATAACCTTTAAACATAGCACCATTTCGCAGGGCATACAAGGAACACGCTCTGCAACATTCTGCCCTGTTTCCAACAACCTCTGGCATAGTTGTTCTCCCTTCAGATCGGAACACAGTATAGCAACTTGCTGCTTGGCGGCAGAACAGTACTTCCCCGAGCGAGCTCTGCCACAAAAAGCTCTTCTAAGTACTACTAATACTTCAGTATTTATAACATAAGCCCAAAAAAAAGGATATAAGCACAGAAAAGTTTATCTTATTAACACCCACACGGTAGCACATCTATTATTAAAAATATCGTATCAGGGTTCATCATAACCCCATATCAACCCATTACCGGCACATTATAGGGTCTACTCTCTGAATGAGAAGAGTTTAAGCTGGACTCCACCACGCTAGCCAAGTGCGAATTGGAAGACTTCACACGCCTTTGAGAACTTATGAAGAACTCTCGGGCATGCAGGTTACCCCGCGATGTTTTCCTTGACCGTATTTTATTTGCTACAACCAAAAACGCTCATAACTCTGAAAGGGGGGAGTCCCTGGGAAGGAGCCGGTGCACTAACCATTAGACTATTGCTGTTGCGGCGCGTCGGCGTTTTATGCCGAACCAACGCCAAGGGAACGTGTCCCACTGGGTGACGAGGCGCGAAATAAGGCAGGTATAAGAACCCTGCCTTATGTTCTGAGACAGAGTTAGAGTTCTGTCTCGTGCGCTGGTCGGCGCCCGTCTGCTATGCACTCCGGTCGTGAGTTCCACCGTGTTCCAGGTAGTCGTAGCCCGTGGTGGGGGTAGCGACACCGTTCTTGAGGTTTCAGGATGTTCTTCACAATAAAAGACGAGATGTTTCTAGTTTCAATGCTCCGGGTCGACTGATTGGCGGTCTTTTTTTTTTTTTTTTTTTGCTTTTTCGGAAGGACACTTGCCGATAACCTCCTAAGGGGTTGCTACGGCGTCACCGGGGGAGTGGGGCGAGCGCGAAAGCTCGCCATGAGAAGAGCCCCAGGGCTCGACGACATCGGGGGGAGTATGGGAGACGTCGACCCGAGGGTGCCTCCTGCGAGGACTCGGACCTCGGCTCGGTTCGACGTTAATCTGACTGTTGGTGGACTTTTGGACTAATCATTGTTTAGTCCGAACGCCCCCGTGACCGTGGTAAGGATCCACGTCCGGATGACGTCAGAAATCGGGGCCCTCGTCTTCGCCGGCGAAGACGCTGTGAATGTTGCGTGTGTGTGTGTTGTTGGGACACGTTGTCGGTAGTTATTTTGTCGTCAGGGTCGTCAAGGACATGCTTCGGACGTCGCCGCTTTGGTTCGACGT